>NW_027479064.1:0-253898 GCF_051014685.1 Ptiloglossa arizonensis
TATAAGTTATACGTTATACGTTATACGTTATACGTTATACGTTTGACGTTATACGTTATACGTTATACGTTATACGTTAAACGTTATACGTTATACGTTATACGTTATACGTTTGACGTTATACGCTGTACGCTATACGTTATACGTTATACGTTATACGTTATACGTTATACGTTATACGTTATACGTTATACGTTATACGTTATACGTTATACGCTGTACGTTATACGTTATACGTTATACGTTATACATTATACGTTATACGTTATACGTTATACGTTATACGCTGTACGTTATACGTTATACGTTATACGTTATACGTTATACGTTATACGTTATACGTTATACGTTATACGTTATACGTTATACGTTATACGTTATACGTTACTATACGTTATACGTTATACGTTATACGTTATACGTTATACGTTATACGTTATACGTTATACGTTATACGTTATACGTTATACGTTATACGTTATACGTTATACGTTATACGTTATACGTTATACGTTATACGTTTACGTTATACGTTATACGTTATACGTTATACGTTATACGTTATACGTTATACGTTATACGTTATACGTTATACGTTATACGTTATACGTTATACGTTATACGTTATACGTTATACGTTATACGTTATACGTTATACGTTATACGTTATACGTTATACGTTATACGTTATACGTTATACGTTATACGTTATACGTTATACGTTATACGTTATACGTTACGTTATACGTTATACGTTATACGTTATACGTTATACGTTATACGTTATACGTTATACGTTATACGTTATACGTTATACGTTATACGTTATACGTTATACGTTATACGTTATACGTTATACGTTATACGTTACTCGTTATACGTAATACGTAATACGTTTTACGTTATAAGTTATACGTTATACGTTATACGTTATACGTTATACGTTATACGTTATACGTTATACGTTATACGTTATTCGTTATACGTTATACGTTATACGTTATACGTTATACGTTATACGTTATACGTTATACGTTATACGTTATACGTTATACGTTATACGTTATACGTTATACGTTATACGTTATACGTTATACGTTATACGTTATACGTTTATACGTTTATACGTATACGTTATACGATATACGTTGTACGTTATACGTTGTACGTTATACGTTATACGTTATACGTTGTACGTTATACGTTGTACGTTATACGTTATACGTTATACGTTGTACGTTATACGTTATATGTAATATGTAATACGATATACGTTATACGCTATACGTTATACGTTACATGTTATACGTTATGCGTTATACGTTATACGTTATACGTTATACGTTATACGTTATACGTTATACGTTATACGTTATACGTTATACGTTATTCGTTATACGTTATACGTTATACGTTATACGTTATACGTTATACGTTATACGTTATACGTTATACGTTATACGTTAAACGTTATACGTTATACGTATGCGTTATACGTTACACGTTATACGTTACTTGTTATACGTAATATGTAATACGTTTTACGTTCATAAGTTATACGTTATACGTTACACGTTATACGTTACTCCTTATACGTTATACGTTATACGTTATACGATATACGTTATACGTTATACGTTATACGTTATACGTTATACGTTATACGTTATACGTTATACGTTATACGTTATACGTTATACGTTATACGTTATACGTTATACGTTATACGTTATACGTTATATATTATACGTTATACGTTATACGTTATACGTTATGCGTTATGCGTTATACGTTATACGTTATGCGTTATACGTTATACGTTATACGTTTTGACGTTATACGTTATACGTTATACGTTATACGTTATACGTTATACGTTATACGGTATACGTTATACGTTATACGTTATACGTTAGACGATATAGGTTATACGTTTTACGTTATACGTTATACGTTATACGATATACGTTATACGTTATACGTTATGCGTTTATAGATATACGTTATACGTTATACGTTACACGTTAGACGTTGTAGGTTATACGTTAAACGTTTTACGTTATACGTTATACGTTATACGATATACGTTACACGTTATACGTTATGCGTTATAGGATATACGTTATACGTTAAACGTTATACGTTTATACGTTATACGTTATACGTTATACGTTTATACGTTATACGTTATACGTTATACGTTATACGTTATACGTTATACGTTATACGTTACATGTTATACGTTTTACGTTATGCGTTATACGTTATGCGTTATACGTATACGTTATACGTTATACGTTATACGTTATACGTTATACGTTATACGTTATACGTTAATACGTTATTCGTTATACGTTATACGTTATACGTTATGCGTTATACGTTATACGTTATACGTTATACGTTATACGTTATACGTTATACGTTATACGTTATACGTTATACGTTATACGTTATACGTTTATACGTTATACGTTATACGTTACTCGTTATACGTTACTCGTTATACGTAATATGTAATGCGCTTTACGTTATACGTTATACGTTTTACGTTATACGTTATACGTTATACGTTATACGTTATACGTTATACGTTATACGTTTGACGTTATACGTTATACGTTATACGTTATACGTTATACGTTATTCGTTAAACGTTATACGTTATACGTTATGCGTTATACGTTACACGTTATACGTTACTTGTTATACGTTATACGTTATACGTTATACGTTATACGTTATACGTTATACGTTATACGTTACATGTTATACGTTTTACGTTATTGCGTTATACGTATGCGTTTATACGTTATACGTTATACGTTATACGTTATACGTTATACGTTATACGTTATACGTTATACGTTATACGTTATACGTTAAACGTTATACGTTATACGTTATGCGTTATACGTTACACGTTATACGTTACTTGTTATACGTAATATGTAATACGTTTTACGTTATAAGTTATACGTTATACGTTACACGTTATACGTTACTCCTTATACGTTATACGTTATACGTTATACGATATACGTTATACGTTATACGTTATACGTTATACGTTATACGTTATACGTTATACGTTATACGTTATACGTTATACGTTATACGTTATACGTTATACGTTATACGTTATACGTTATACGTTATATATTATACGTTATACGTTATACGTTATTACGTTATGCGTTATGCGTTATACGTTATACGTTATGCGTTATACGTTATACGTTATACGTTTGACGTTATACGTTATACGTTATACGTTATACGTTATACGTTATACGGTATACGTTATACGTTATACGTTATACGTTAGACGATATAGGTTATACGTTTTACGTTATACGTTATAGGTTATACGATATACGTATACGTTATACGTTATGCGTTATAAGATATACGTTATACGTTATACGTTACACGTTAGACGTTGTAGGTTATACGTTAAACGTTTTACGTTATACGTTATACGTTATACGATATACGTTACACGTTATACGTTATGCGTTATAGGATATACGTTATACGTTAAACGTTATACGTTATACGTTATACGTTATACGTTATACGTTATACGTTATACGATATACGTTATACGTTATACGTTATAAGTTATACGTTATACGTTATACGTTACATGTTATACGTTTTACGTTATGCGTTATACGTTATGCGTTATACGTTATACGTTATACGTTATACGTTATACGTTATACGTTATACGTTATTACGTTATACGTTATACGTTATTCGTTATACGTTATACGTTATACGTTATGCGTTAACGTTATACGTTATACGTTATACGTTATACGTTTGACGTTACTTATACGTTATACGTTATACGTTATACGTTATACGTTATACGTTATACGTTATACGTTATACGCTGTACGTTATACGTTATACGTTATACGTTATACGTTATACGTTATACGTTATACGTTATACGTTATACGTTATTCGTTATACGTTATACGTTACTCGTTATACGTTACTCGTTATACGTAATATGTAGTGCGTTTTACGTTATACGTTATACGTTATACGTTATACGTTAATACGTTATACGTTATACGTTATACGTTTGACGTTATAGGTTATACGGTATACGTTATACGTTAAACGTTATACGTTATACGTTATACGTTATACGTTTGACGTTATACGCTTGTACGTTATACGTTATACGTTATACATTATACGTTATACGTTATACGTTATACGTTATACGTTATACGTTATACGTTATACGTTATACGTTATACGTTATTATAACTTATACGTTATACGTTATACGTTATGCGTTATGCGTTATACGTTATACGTTATGCGTTATACGTTATACGTTATACGTTTGACGTTATACGTTATACGTTATACGTTTATACGTTATACGGTATACGTTATACGTTATACGTTACACGTTAGACGATATAGGTTATACGTTTTACGTTATACGTTATACGTTATACGATATACGTTATACGTTATACGTATGCGTTATAAGATATACGTTATACGTTATACGTTACACGTTAGACGTTGTAGGTATACGTTAAACGTTTTACGTTATACGTTATACGTTATACGATATACGTTACACGTTATACGTTATGCGTTATAGGATATACGTTATACGTTAAACGTTATACGTTATACGTTATACGTTATACGTTATACGTTATACGTTATACGTTATACGTTATACGTTTGACGTTATACGCTGTACGTTATACGTTACACGTTATACGTTATACGTTATACGTTATACGTTATACGTTATACGTTATACGTTATACGCTGTACGTTATACGTTATACGTTATACGTTTACGTATACGTTATACGTTATACGTTATACGTTATACGTTATACGTTATACGTTATACGATATACGTTGTACGTTATACGTTGTACGTTATACGTTATACGTTATACGTTATACGTTATACGTTATACGTTGTACGTTATACGTTATACGTTATACGTTATACGTTATACGTTATACGTTATACGTTATACGTTATACGTTATACGTTATACGTTATACGTATCGTTAAGTTACTTATACGTTATACGTATACGTTAAACGTTATACGTTATACGTTATACGTATACGATATACGTTGTACGTTATACGTTGTACGTTATACGTTATACGTTATACGTTATACGTTATACGTTATACGTTATACGTTATACGTTATACGTTATACGTTATACGTTATCACGTTATAAGCTTATACGTTATAGCTTATACGTTATAGCGTTATACGTTACGTTATACGTTTATACGTTATACGTTATACGTTCGTATACGTTATACGTTACTTACGTATACGTTATAACGTTATACGTTATACGTTATACGTTATCGTTATACGTTATACGTTATACGTTATACGTTATACGTTATACGTTATACGTTATACGTTATACGTTATACGTTATTACGTTATACGTTATACGTTATACGTTATACGTTATACGTATACGTTATACGTTACTCGTTATACGTTACTCGTTATACGTAATATGTAATGCGCTTTACGTTATACGTTATACGTTATACGTTATACGTTATAAGTTATACGTTATACGTTATACGTTATACGTTATACGTTTGACGTTATACGTTATACGTTATACGTTATACGTTAAACGTTATACGTTATACGTTATACGTTATACGTTTGACGTTATACGCTGTACGCTATACGTTATACGTTATACGTTATACGTTATACGTTATACGTTATACGTTATACGTTATACGTTATACGTTTATACGTTATACGCTGTACGTTATACGTTATACGTTATACGTTATACATTATACGTTATACGTTATACGTTATACGTTATACGCTGTACGTTAACGTTATACGTTATACGTTATACGTTATACGTTATACGTTATACGTTATACGTTATACGTTATACGTTATACGTTACTCGTTATACGTTACTCGTTATACGTAATATGTAGTGCGTTTTACGTTATACGTTATACGTTATACGTTATACGTTATACGTTATACGTTATACGTTATACGTTATACGTTTGACGTTATACGTTATACGTTATACGTATACGTATACGTTATACGTTATACGTTATACGTTATACGTTATGCGTTATACGCTATACGTTATGCGTTATAGGTCATACCTTATACGTGATACGTCATACGTTATACGTTATACGTTTATACGTTATTCGTTATACGTTATACGTTATACGTTATACGTTATACGTTATACGTTATACGTTATACGTTATACGTTATACGTTATACGTTATACATTATACGTTAAGCGTTATACGTATACGTTATACGTTTATACGTTATACGTTATACGTTATACGTTATACGTTTTACGGTATACGTTATACATTATGCGTTATACGTTATACGTTATACGTTATACGTTATACGTTATACGTTTGACGTTATACGTTATACGGTATACGTTATGCGTTATACGCTATACATTATGCGTTATAGGATATACGTTATGCGTTATAGGATATACGTTATACGTGATACGTTGTACGTTATACGTTATACGTTATACGTTATACGTTATACGTTATACGTTATACGTTATACGTTATACGATATACGTTATACGTTATACCTTATGCGTTATAGGATATACGTTATACGTTATACGTTATACGTCATACGTTATACGTTATACGTTATACGTTACACGATATAGGTTATACGTAATACGTAATACGTTATACGTTATACGTTATACGTTACACGTTATACGTTATACGTTATACGTTATAAGTTATACGTTATACGTTATACGTTATACGATATACGTTATACGTTATGCGTTATACGCTATACGTTATGCGTTATAGGTCATACCTTATACGTGATACGTCATACGTTATACGTTATACGTTATACGTTATTCGTTATACGTTATACGTTATACGTTATACGTTATACGTTATACGTTATACGTTATACGTTATACGTTATACGTTATACGTTATACGTTATACGTTATACGTTATACGTTATACGTTATACGTTATACGTTATACGTTATACGTTATACGTTATACGTTATACGTAATACGTTATACGTTATACGTTATACGTTATACGTTATGCGTTATACGCTATACGTTATGCGTTATAGGTCATACCTTATACGTGATACGTCATACGTTATACGTTATACGTTATACGTTATTCGTTATACGTTATACGTTATACGTTATACGTTATACGTTATACGTTATACGTTATACGTTATACGTTATACGTTATACATTATACGTTAAGCGTTATACGTTATACGTTATACGTTATACGTTATACGTTATACGTTATACGTTATACGTTATACGTTATACGTTATACGGTATACGTTATACATTATGCGTTATACGTTATACGTTATACGTTATACGTTATACGTTATACGTTTGACGTTATACGTTATACGGTATACGTTATGCGTTATACGCTATACATTATGCGTTATAGGATATACGTTATGCGTTATAGGATATACGTTATACGTGATACGTTGTACGTTATACGTTATACGTTATACGTTATACGTTATACGTTATACGTTATACGTTATACGTTATACGATATACGTTATACGTTATACCTTATGCGTTATAGGATATACGTTATACGTTATACGTTATACGTCATACGTTATACGTTATACGTTATACGTTACACGATATAGGTTATACGTAATACGTAATACGTTATACGTTATACGTTATACGTTACACGTTATACGTTATACGTTATACGTTATAAGTTATACGTTATACGTTATACGTTATACGTTATACATTATGCCTTATACGTTATACATTATGCGTTATACGCTATACGTAATGCGTTATAGGTCATACCTTATACGTGATACGTCATACGTTATACGTTATACGTGATACGTTATACGTTATACGTTATACGTTATACGTTATACGTTATACGTTGTACGTTATACGTTAAACGTTAGACGTTATATGTTATACGTTATACGTTGTACGTTATACGTTATATGTAATATGTAATACGTTATACGTTATACGCTAAACGTTATTCGTTACACGTTATACGTTATACGTTATGCGTTAAACGTTATACGTTATACGTTATACGATATACGTTATACGTTATACGTTATGCGTTATAAGATATACGTTATACGTTATACGTTATACGTTAGACGTTGTAGGTTATACGTTAAACGTTTTACGTTATACGTTATACGTTATACGATATACGTTACACGTTATACGTTATGCGTTATAGGATATACGTTATACGTTAAACGTTATACGTTATACGTTATACGTTATACGTTATACGTTATACGTTATACGTTTTACGTTATACGTTATACGTTTGACGTTATACGCTGTACGTTATACGTTACACGTTATACGTTACACGTTATACGTTATACGTTATACGTTATACGTTGTACGTTATACGTTAAACGTTAGACGTTATATGTTATACGTTATACGTTGTACGTTATACGTTATATGTAATATGTAATACGTTATACGTTATACGCTAAACGTTATTCGTTACACGTTATACGTTATACGTTATGCGTTATACGTTATACGTTATACGTTATACGATATACGTTATACGTTATACGTTATGCGTTATAAGATATACGTTATACGTTATACGTTATACGTTAGACGTTGTAGGTTATACGTTAAACGTTTTACGTTATACGTTATACGTTATACGATATACGTTACACGTTATACGTTATGCGTTATAGGATATACGTTATACGTTAAACGTTATACGTTATACGTTATACGTTATACGTTATACGTTATACGTTATACGTTATACGTTTTACGTTATACGTTATACGTTTGACGTTATACGCTGTACGTTATACGTTACACGTTATACGTTACACGTTATACGTTACACGTTATACGTTATACGTTATACGTTATACGTTATACGTTATACGCTGTACGTTATACGTTATACGTTATACGTTATACGTTATACGTTATACGTTATACGTTATACGTTATACGTTATACGATATACGTTGTACGTTATACGTTGTACGTTATACGTTATACGTTATACGTTATACGTTATACGTTATACGTTGTACGTTATACGTTATACGTTATACGTTATACGTTATACGTTATACGTTATACGTTATACGTTATACGTTATACGTTATACGTTATACGTTATACGTTATACGTTATACGTTATACGTTTGACGTTATACGTTATACGTTATACGTTATACGTTAAACGTTATACGTTATACGTTATACGTTATACGTTTGACGTTATACGCTGTACGTTATACGTTATACGTTATACGTTATACGTTATACGTTATACGTTATACGTTATACGTTATACGTTATACGATATACGTTGTACGTTATACGTTGTACGTTATACGTTATACGTTATACGTTATACGTTATACGTTATACGTTTGACGTTATACGTTATACGTTATACGTTATACGTTATACGTTATACGTTATACGTTATACGTTATACGTTATACGTTATACGTTAAACGTTATACGTTATACGTTATACGTTATACGATATACGTTGTACGTTATACGTTGTACGTTATACGTTATACGTTATACGTTATACGTTATACGTTATACGTTATACGTTATACGTTATACGTTATACGTTATACGTTATACGTTATACGTTATACGATATACGTTATACGTTATACCTTATGCGTTATAGGATATACGTTATACGTTATACGTTATACGTCATACGTTATACGTTATACGTTATACGTTACACGATATAGGTTATACGTAATACGTAATACGTTATACGTTATACGTTATACGTTACACGTTATACGTTATACGTTATACGTTATAAGTTATACGTTATACGTTATACGTTATACGTTATACATTATGCCTTATACGTTATACATTATGCGTTATACGCTATACGTAATGCGTTATAGGTCATACCTTATACGTGATACGTCATACGTTATACGTTATACGTGATACGTTATACGTTATACGTTATACGTTATACGTTATACGTTATACGTTGTACGTTATACGTTAAACGTTAGACGTTATATGTTATACGTTATACGTTGTACGTTATACGTTATATGTAATATGTAATACGTTATACGTTATACGCTAAACGTTATTCGTTACACGTTATACGTTATACGTTATGCGTTATACGTTATACGTTATACGTTATACGATATACGTTATACGTTATACGTTATGCGTTATAAGATATACCTTATACGTTATACGTTATACGTTAGACGTTGTAGGTTATACGTTAAACGTTTTACGTTATACGTTATACGTTATACGATATACGTTACACGTTATACGTTATGCGTTATAGGATATACGTTATACGTTAAACGTTATACGTTATACGTTATACGTTATACGTTATACGTTATACGTTATACGTTTTACGTTATACGTTATACGTTTGACGTTATACGCTGTACGTTATACGTTACACGTTATACGTTACACGTTATACGTTATACGTTATACGTTATACGTTATACGTTATACGCTGTACGTTATACGTTATACGTTATACGTTATACGTTATACGTTATACGTTATACGTTATACGTTATACGTTATACGATATACGTTGTACGTTATACGTTGTACGTTATACGTTATACGTTATACGTTATACGTTATACGTTATACGTTGTACGTTATACGTTATACGTTATACGTTATACGTTATACGTTATACGTTATACGTTATACGTTATACGTTATACGTTATACGTTATACGTTATACGTTATACGTTATACGTTATACGTTATACGTTTGACGTTATACGTTATACGTTATACGTTATACGTTAAACGTTATACGTTATACGTTATACGTTATACGTTTGACGTTATACGCTGTACGTTATACGTTATACGTTATACGTTATACGTTATACGTTATACGTTATACGTTATACGTTATACGTTATACGATATACGTTGTACGTTATACGTTGTACGTTATACGTTATACGTTATACGTTATACGTTATACGTTATACGTTTGACGTTATACGTTATACGTTATACGTTATACGTTATACGTTATACGTTATACGTTATACGTTATACGTTATACGTTATACGTTAAACGTTATACGTTATACGTTATACGTTATACGATATACGTTGTACGTTATACGTTGTACGTTATACGTTATACGTTATACGTTATACGTTATACGTTATACGTTATACGTTATACGTTATACGTTATACGTTATACGTTATACGTTATACGATATACGTTGTACGTTATACGTTATACGTTATACGATATACGTTGTACGTTATACGTTGTACGTTATACGTTATACGTTATACGTTATACGTTGTAAGTTATACGTTATATGTAATATGTAATACGTTATACGTTATACGCTATACGTTATACGTTACATGTTATACGTTTTACGTTATGCGTTATACGTTGTGCGTTATACGTTATACGTTATACGTTATACGTTATACGTTATACGTTATACGTTATACGTTATACGTTATACGTTATACGTTATACGTTTGACGTTATACGTTATACGTTATACGTTATACGTTAAACGTTATACGTTATACGTTATACGTTATACGTTTGACGTTATACGCTGTACGTTATACGTTATACGTTATACGTTATACGTTATACGTTATACGTTATACGTTATACGTTATACGTTATACGTTATACGCTGTACGTTATACGTTATACGTTATACGTTATACGTTATACGTTATACGATATACGTTGTACGTTATACGTTGTACGTTATACGTTATACGTTATACGTTATACGTTATACGTTATACGTTATACGTTATACGTTATACGTTATACGTTATACGTTATACGATATACGTTGTACGTTATACGTTATACGTTATACGTTATACGTTATACGTTATACGTTATACGTTATACGTTATACGTTATACGTTATACGTTATACGCTATACATTATGCGTTATAGGATATACGTTATGCGTTATAGGATATACGTTATACGTGATACGTTGTACGTTATACGTTATACGTTATACGTTATACGTTATACGTTATACGTTATACGTTATACGTTATACGTTATACGTTATACGATATACGTTATACGTTATACCTTATGCGTTATAGGATATACGTTATACGTTATACGTTATACGTCATACGTTATACGTTATACGTTATACGTTACACGATATAGGTTATACGTAATACGTAATACGTTATACGTTATACGTTATACGTTATACGTTATACGTTATACGTTGTACGTTATACGTTATACGTTATTCGTTATACGTTATACGTTATACGTTATACGTTATACGTTATACGCTAAACGTTATACGTTACACGTTATACGTTATACGTTATGCGTTATACGTTATACGTTATACGTTATACGTTATACGTTATACGTTATACGTTATACGTTATACGTTATACGTTATACGTTATACGTTATACGTTATACGTTATACGTTATACGTTATACGTTATACGTTATACGTTATACGTTGTACGTTATACGTTATACGTTATTCGTTATACGTTATACGTTATACGTTATACGTTATACGTTATACGTTATACGTTATGCGTTATACGTTATACGTTATACGTTATACGTTATACGTTATACGTTATACGTTATACGTTATACGTTATACGGTATGCGTTATACGTTATGCGTTATACGTTATACGTTATACGTTATACGTTATACGTTTGACGTTATACGTTATACGGTATACGTTATGCGTTATACGCTATACATTATGCGTTATAGGATATACGTTATGCGTTATAGGATATACGTTATACGTGATACGTTGTACGTTGTACGTTATACGTTATACGTTGTACGTTATACGTTATACGTTATACGTTATACGTTATACGTTATACGCTAAACGTTATACGTTACACGTTATACGTTATACGTTATGCGTTATACGTTATACGTTATACGTTATACGTTATACGTTATACGTTATACGTTATACGTTATACGTTATACGTTATACGTTATACGTTATACGTTATACGTTATACGTTATACGTTATACGTTATACGTTATACGTTGTACGTTATACGTTATACGTTATTCGTTATACGTTATACGTTATACGTTATACGCTATACATTATGCGTTATAGGATATACGTTATGCGTTATAGGATATACGTTATACGTGATACGTTGTACGTTATACGTTATACGTTATACGTTATACGTTATACGTTATACGTTATACGTTATACGTTATACGTTATACGTTATACGATATACGTTATACGTTATACCTTATGCGTTATAGGATATACGTTATACGTTATACGTTATACGTCATACGTTATACGTTATACGTTATACGTTACACGATATAGGTTATACGTAATACGTAATACGTTATACGTTATACGTTATACGTTATACGTTATACGTTATACGTTGTACGTTATACGTTATACGTTATTCGTTATACGTTATACGTTATACGTTATACGTTATACGTTATACGCTAAACGTTATACGTTACACGTTATACGTTATACGTTATGCGTTATGCGTTATACGTTATACGTTATACGTTATACGTTATACGTTATACGTTATACGTTATACGTTATACGTTATACGTTATACGTTATACGTTATACGTTATACGTTATACGTTATACGTTATACGTTATACGTTATACGTTGTACGTTATACGTTATACGTTATTCGTTATACGTTATACGTTATACGTTATACGTTATACGTTATACGTTATACGTTATGCGTTATACGTTATACGTTATACGTTATACGTTATACGTTATACGTTATACGTTATACGTTATACGTTATACGGTATGCGTTATACGTTATGCGTTATACGTTATACGTTATACGTTATACGTTATACGTTTGACGTTATACGTTATACGGTATACGTTATGCGTTATACGCTATACATTATGCGTTATAGGATATACGTTATGCGTTATAGGATATACGTTATACGTGATACGTTGTACGTTGTACGTTATACGTTATACGTTGTACGTTATACGTTATACGTTATACGTTATACGTTATACGTTATACGCTAAACGTTATACGTTACACGTTATACGTTATACGTTATGCGTTATACGTTATACGTTATACGTTATACGTTATACGTTATACGTTATACGTTATACGTTATACGTTATACGTTATACGTTATACGTTATACGTTATGCGTTATACGTTATACGTTATACGTTATACGTTATACGTTGTACGTTATACGTTATACGTTATTCGTTATACGTTATACGTTATACGTTATACGCTATACATTATGCGTTATAGGATATACGTTATGCGTTATAGGATATACGTTATACGTGATACGTTGTACGTTATACGTTATACGTTATACGTTATACGTTATACGTTATACGTTATACGTTATACGTTATACGTTATACGTTATACGATATACGTTATACGTTATACCTTATGCGTTATAGGATATACGTTATACGTTATACGTTATACGTCATACGTTATACGTTATACGTTATACGTTACACGATATAGGTTATACGTAATACGTAATACGTTATACGTTATACGTTATACGTTATACGTTATACGTTATACGTTGTACGTTATACGTTATACGTTATTCGTTATACGTTATACGTTATACGTTATACGTTATACGTTATACGCTAAACGTTATACGTTACACGTTATACGTTATACGTTATGCGTTATACGTTATACGTTATACGTTATACGTTATACGTTATACGTTATACGTTATACGTTATACGTTATACGTTATACGTTATACGTTATACGTTATACGTTATACGTTATACGTTATACGTTATACGTTATACGTTATACGTTGTACGTTATACGTTATACGTTATTCGTTATACGTTATACGTTATACGTTATACGTTATACGTTATACGTTATACGTTATGCGTTATACGTTATACGTTATACGTTATACGTTATACGTTATACGTTATACGTTATACGTTATACGTTATACGGTATGCGTTATACGTTATGCGTTATACGTTATACGTTATACGTTATACGTTATACGTTTGACGTTATACGTTATACGGTATACGTTATGCGTTATACGCTATACATTATGCGTTATAGGATATACGTTATGCGTTATAGGATATACGTTATACGTGATACGTTGTACGTTGTACGTTATACGTTATACGTTGTACGTTATACGTTATACGTTATACGTTATACGTTATACGTTATACGCTAAACGTTATACGTTACACGTTATACGTTATACGTTATGCGTTATACGTTATACGTTATACGTTATACGTTATACGTTATACGTTATACGTTATACGTTATACGTTATACGTTATACGTTATACGTTATACGTTATACGTTATACGTTATACGTTATACGTTGTACGTTATACGTTATACGTTATTCGTTATACGTTATACGTTATACGTTATACGTTATACGTTATACGTTATACGTTATGCGTTATACGTTATACGTTATACGTTATACGTTATACGTTATACGTTATACGTTATACGTTATATGTTATACGTTATACGTTGTACGTTATACGTTATATGTAATATGTAATACGTTATACGTTATACGCTAAACGTTATACGTTACACGTTATACGTTATACGTTATGCGTTATACGTTATACGTTATACGTTATACGTTATACGTTGTACGTTATACGTTAAACGTTAGACGTTATATGTTATACGTTATACGTTGTACGTTATACGTTATATGTAATATGTAATACGTTATACGTTCTACGCTATACGTTATACGTTACACGTTATACGTTATACGTTATGCGTTATACGTTATACGTTATTCGTTATACGTTATACGTAATACGTTATACGTTATACGTTATACGTTATACGTTATACGTTATGCGTTTTACGTTAAACGTTATACGTTATACGTTATACGGTATACGTTATGCGTTATACGCTATACGTTATGCGTTATAGGATATACGTTATGCGTTATAGGATATACGTTATACGTGATACGTTGTACGTTATACGTTATACGTTGTACGTTATACGTTATACGTTATACGTTATACGTTATACGTTATACGTTATACGTTATACGTTATACCTTATACGTTATACGTTATACGTTATACGTTATACGTTATACGTTATACGTTATACGTTAGAGGTTATAGGTTATACGTAATACGTAATACGTTATACGTTATACGTTATACGTTACACGTTATACGTTATACGTTATACGTTATACGTTGTACGTTATACGTTATACGTTATACGTTATACGTTATACGTTATACGTTTTACGTTATACATTATTCGTTATACGATATACGTTATACGTTATACGTTATGCGTTATAGGATATTCGTTATACGTTATACGATATACGTTATACGTTATACGTTATGCGTTATAGGATATTCGTTATACGTTATACGTTATACGTTATACGTTATACGTTATACGTTATACGTTATACGTTATACGATATACGTTATACGTTACACGTTATACGTTATACGTTATACGTTATACGTTGTACGTTATACGTTGTACGTTATACGTTATACGTTATACGTTATACGTTATACGTTATACGTTATACGTTATACGTTATACGTTATACGTTATACGTTATAGGTTATACGTTATACGTTATACGTTATACGTTATACGTTTTACGTTATACGTTATACGTTATACGTTATACGTTATACGGTATACGTTATGCGTTATACATTATACGTTATACGTTATACGTTATACGTTATACGTTATACGTTATACGTTATACGTTTGACGTTATACGTTATACGGTATACGTTATACGTTATGCGTTATACGTTATACGTTATACGTTATACGTTATACGTTTGACGTTATACGTTATACGGTATACGTTATGCGTTATACGCTATACGTTATGCGTTATAGGATATACGTTATACGTGATACGTTGTACGTTATACGTTATACGTTATACGTTATACGTTATACGTTATACGTTATACGTTATACGTTATACGTTATACCTTATACGTTATACGTTATACGTTATACGTTATACGTCATACGTTATACGTTATACGTTAGACGTTATAGGTTATACGTAATACGTAATACGTTATACGTTATACGTTATACGTTACACGTTATACGTTATACGTTATACGTTATACATTATGCGTTATACGCTATACGTAATGCGTTATAGGTCATTCCTTATACGTGATACGTCATACGTTAAACGTTATACGTGATACGTTATACGTTATACGTTATACGTTATACGTTGTACGTTATACGTTAAACGTTAGACGTTATATGTTATACGTTATACGTTGTACGTTATACGTTATATGTAATATGTAATACGTTATACGTTCTACGCTATACGTTATACGTTACACGTTATACGTTATACGTTATGCGTTATACGTTATACGTTATACGTTATACGTTATACGTTATACGTTATACGTTATACGTTATACGTTAGACGTTATAGGTTATACGTAATACGTAATACGTTATACGTTATACGTTATACGTTACACGTTATACGTTATACGTTATACGTTATACGTTGTATGTTATACGTTGTACGTTATACGTTATACGTTATACGTTATACGTTCACGTTATACGTTATACGTTATACGTTATACGTTATACGTTATACGTTATACGTTATACGTTATACGTTATACGTTATACGTTATACGTTATACGTTTTACGTTATACATTATTCGTTATACGATATACGTTATACGTTATACGTTATGCGTTATAGGATATTCGTTATACGTTATACGATATACGTTATACGTTATACGTTATGCGTTATAGGATATTCGTTATACGTTATACGTTATACGTTATACGTTATACGTTATACGTTATACATTATACGTTAAGCGTTATACGTTATACGTTATACGTTACACGTTATACGTTATACGTTATACGTTATAAGTTATACGTTATACGTTATACGTTATACGTTATACATTATGCGTTATACGTTATACATTATGCGTTATACGCTATACGTAATGCGTTATAGGTCATACCTTATACGTGATACGTCATACGTTATACGTTATACGTGATACGTTATACGTTATACGTTATACGTTATACGTTATACGTTATACGTTGTACGTTATACGCTAAACGTTATACGTTACACGTTATACGTTATACGTTATGCGTTATACGTTATACGTTATACGTTATACGTTATACGTTATACGTTATACGTTATACGTTATACGTTATACGTTATACGTTATACGTTATACGTTATACGTTATACGTTATACGTTATACGTTACACGTTATACGTTATACGTTATACGTTATAAGTTATACGTTATACGTTATACGTTATACGTTATACATTATGCGTTATACGCTATACGTAATGCGTTATAGGTCATACCTTATACGTGATACGTCATACGTTATACGTTATACGTGATACGTTATACGTTATACGTTATACGTTATACGTTATACGTTGTACGTTATACGTTAAACGTTAGACGTTATATGTTATACGTTATACGTTGTACGTTATACGTTATATGTAATATGTAATACGTTATACGTTATACGCTAAACGTTATACGTTACACGTTATACGTTATACGTTATGCGTTATACGTTATACGTTATACGTTATACGTTATACGTTATACGTTATACGTTATACGTTATACGTTATACGTTATACGTTATACGTTATACGTTATACGTTATACGTTATACGTTATACGTTATACGTTGTACGTTATACGTTATACGTTATTCGTTATACGTTATACGTTATACGTTATACGTTATACGTTATACGTTATACGTTATACGTTATGCGTTATACGTTATACGTTATACGTTATACGTTATACGTTATACGTTATACGTTATACGTTATACGTTATACGTTATACGTTATACGGTATACGTTATACGTTATGCGTTATACGTTATACGTTATACGTTATACGTTATACGTTTGACGTTATACGTTATACGGTATACGTTATGCGTTATACGCTATACATTATGCGTTATAGGATATACGTTATGCGTTATAGGATATACGTTATACGTGATACGTTGTACGTTGTACGTTATACGTTATACGTTGTACGTTATACGTTATACGTTATACGTTATACGTTATACGCTAAACGTTATACGTTACACGTTATACGTTATACGTTATGCGTTATACGTTACACGTTATACGTTATACGTTATGCGTTATACGTTATACGTTATACGTTATACGTTATACGTTATACGTTATACGTTATACGTTATACGTTATACGTTATACGTTATACGTTATACGTTATACGTTATACGTTATACGTTATACGTTGTACGTTATACGTTATACGTTATTCGTTATACGTTATACGTTATACGTTATACGTTATACGTTATACGTTGTACGTTATGCGTTATACGTTATACGTTATACGTTATACGTTATACGTTATACGTTATACGTTATACGTTATATGTTATACGTTATACGTTGTACGTTATACGTTATATGTAATATGTAATACATTATACGTTATACGCTAAACGTTATACGTTACACGTTATACGTTATACGTTATGCGTTATACGTTATACGTTATACGTTATACGTTATACGTTGTACGTTATACGTTAAATGTTAGACGTTATATGTTATACGTTATACGTTGTACGTTATACGTTATATGTAATATGTAATACGTTATACGTTCTACGCTATACGTTATACGTTACACGTTATACGTTATACGTTATGCGTTATACGTTATACGTTATTCGTTATACGTTATACGTAATACGTTATACGTTATACGTTATACGTTATACGTTATACGTTATGCGTTATACGTTAAACGTTATACGTTATACGTTATACGTTATACGTTTGACGTTATACGTTATACGGTATACGTTATACGTTATGCGTTATACGTTATACGTTATACGATATACGTTATACGTTTGACGTTATACGTTATACGGTATACGTTATGCGTTATACGCTATACGTTATGCGTTATAGGATATACGTTATGCGTTATAGGATATACGTTATACGTGATACGTTGTACGTTATACGTTATACGTTGTACGTTATACGTTATACGTTATACGTTATACGTTATACGTTATACGTTATACGTTATACCTTATACGTTATACGTTATACGTTATACGTTATACGTTATACGTTATACGTTATACGTTAGACGTTATAGGTTATACGTAATACGTAATACGTTATACGTTATACGTTATACGTTACACGTTATACGTTATACGTTATACGTTATACGTTGTACGTTATACGTTGTACGTTATACGTTATACGTTATACGTTATACGTTCACGTTATACGTTATACGTTATACGTTATACGTTATACGTTATACGTTATACGTTATACGTTATACGTTATACGTTATACGTTATACGTTATACGTTTTACGTTATACATTATTCGTTATACGATATACGTTATACGATATACGTTATGCGTTATAGGATATTCGTTATACTTTATACGATATACGTTATACGTTATACGTTATGCGTTATAGGATATTCGTTATACGTTATACGTTATACGTTATACGTTATACGTTATACGTTATACGTTATACGTTATACGATATACGTTATACGTTACACGTTATACGTTATACGTTATACGTTATACGTTGTACGTTATACGTTGTACGTTATACGTTATACGTTATACGTTATACGTTATACGTTATACGTTATACGTTATACGTTATACGTTATACGTTATACGTTATAGGTTATACGTTATACGTTATACGTTATACGTTATACGTTTTACGTTATACGTTATACGTTATACGTTATACGTTATACGGTATACGTTATGCGTTATACATTATACGTTATACGTTATACGTTATACGTTATACGTTATACGTTATACGTTATACGTTTGACGTTATACGTTATACGTTATACGTTATACGTTATACGTTATACGTTATACGTTATACGTTATACGTTATACGTTATACGTTATACGTTATACGTTATACGTTATACGTTATACGTTATACGTTATACGTTATACGTTATACGTTATACGTTATGCGTTATACGCTATACGTTATGCGTTATAGGTCATACCTTATACGTGATACGTCATACGTTATACGTTATACGTTATACGTTATTCGTTATACGTTATACGTTATACGTTATACGTTATACGTTATACGTTATACGTTATACGTTATACGTTATACGTTATACATTATACGTTAAGCGTTATACGTTATACGTTATACGTTATACGTTATACGTTATACATTATGCGTTATAGGATATACGTTATGCGTTATAGGATATACGTTATACGTGATACGTTATACGTTATACGTTATACGTTATACGTTATACGTTATACGTTATACGTTATACGTTATACGTTATACGTTATACGTTATACGTTATGCGTTATACGCTATACGTTATGCGTTATAGGTCATACCTTATACGTGATACGTCATACGTTATACGTTATACGTTATACGTTATTCGTTATACGTTATACGTTATACGTTATACGTTATACGTTATACGTTATACGTTATACGTTATACGTTATACGTTATACGTTATACGTTATACGTTATACGTTATACGTTATACGCTATACATTATGCGTTATAGGATATACGTTATGCGTTATAGGATATACGTTATACGTGATACGTTGTACGTTATACGTTATACGTTATACGTTATACGTTATACGTTATACGTTATACGTTATACGTTATACGTTATACGTTATACGTTATACGTTATACGTTATACGTTATACGTTATACGTTATACGTTATACGTTATACGTTATACGTTATACGTTATACGTTATACGTTTTACGTTATACATTATTCGTTATACGATATACGTTATACGTTATACGTTATGCGTTATAGGATATTCGTTATACGTTATACGTTATACGTTATACGTTATACGTTATACGTTATACGTTATACGTTATACGTTATACGTTATACGTTATACGTTATACGTTATACGTTATACGTTATACGTTATACGTTATACGTTATACGTTATACGTTATACGTTATACGTTATACGTTATACGTTATACGTTATACGTTATACGTTATGCGTTATACGCTATACGTTATGCGTTATAGGTCATACCTTATACGTGATACGTCATACGTTATACGTTATACGTTATACGTTATTCGTTATACGTTATACGTTATACGTTATACGTTATACGTTATACGTTATACGTTATACGTTATACGTTATACGTTATACATTATACGTTAAGCGTTATACGTTATACGTTATACGTTATACGTTATACGTTATACGTTATACGTTATACGTTATACGTTATACGTTATACGGTATACGTTATACATTATGCGTTATACGTTATACGTTATACGTTATACGTTATAGGTTTGACGTTATACGTTATACGGTATACGTTATGCGTTATACGCTATACATTATGCGTTATAGGATATACGTTATGCGTTATAGGATATACGTTATACGTGATACGTTATACGATATACGTTATACGTTATACGTTGTACGTTATACGTTATACGTTATACGTTATACATTATACGTTATACGTTATGCGTTATACGCTATACGTTATGCGTTATAGGTCATACCTTATACGTGATACGTCATACGTTATACGTTATACGTTATACGTTATTCGTTATACGTTTTACGTTATACGTTATACGTTATACGTTATTCGTTATACGTTTTACGTTATACGTTATACGTTATACGTTATACGTTATACGTTATACGTTATACGTTATACGTTATACGTTATACGTTATACGTTAAACGTTATACGTTATACGTTATACGTTATACGTTATACGTTATACGTTATACGTTATACGTTATACGTTAAACGTTATACGTTATACGTAATACGTTATACGATATACGTTATACGTTATACGTTGTACGTTATACGTTATACGTTATACGTTATACGTTATACGTTATACTTTATGCGTTATACGTTATACGTTATACGTTATGCGTTATACGTTATACGTTATACGTTATACGTTACACGTTTGACGTTATACGCTGTACGTTATACGTTATACGTTATACGTTATACGTTATACGTTATACGTTATACGTTATACGTTAAACGTTATACGTTATACGTTATACGTTATACGATATATGTTATACGTTATACGTTATACGTTATATATTATACGTTATACGTTATACGTTATACGTTATACGTTATACGTTATACGTTATACGTTATACGTTATACGTTATACGTTATACGTTATACGTTAAACGTTATACGTTATACGTTATACGTTATACGTTATACGTTATACGTTATACGTTATACGTTATACGTTATACGTTAAACGTTATACGTTATACGTAATACGTTATACGATATACGTTATACGTTATACGTTGTACGTTATACGTTATACGTTATACGTTATACGTTATACGTTATACTTTATGCGTTATACGTTATACGTTATACGTTATGCGTTATACGTTATACGTTATACGTTATACGTTACACGTTTGACGTTATACGCTGTACGTTATACGTTATACGTTATACGTTATACGTTATACGTTATACGTTATACGTTATACGTTATACGTTATACGTTATACGTTAAACGTTATACGTTATACGTTATACGTTATACGATATATGTTATACGTTATACGTTATACGTTATACGTTTGACGTTATACGTTATACGGTATACGTTATACGTTATGCGTTATACGTTATACGTTATACGTTATACGTTATACGTTTGACGTTATACGTTATACGGTATACGTTATGCGTTATACGCTATACGTTATGCGTTATAGGATATACGTTATACGTGATACGTTGTACGTTATACGTTATACGTTATACGTTATACGTTATACGTTATACGTTATACGTTATACGTTATACGTTATACCTTATACGTTATACGTTATACGTTATACGTTATACGTCATACGTTATACGTTATACGTTAGAC
The DNA here is from genome assembly GCF_051014685.1 of Ptiloglossa arizonensis. Classification (NCBI taxonomy): domain Eukaryota; kingdom Metazoa; phylum Arthropoda; class Insecta; order Hymenoptera; family Colletidae; genus Ptiloglossa; species Ptiloglossa arizonensis. Next base: position 24,337 of record NW_027479064.1, read on the forward strand.
GTTATAGGTTATACGTAATACGTAATACGTTATACGTTATACGTTATACGTTACACGTTATACGTTATACGTTATACGTTATACATTATGCGTTATACGCTATACGTAATGCGTTATAGGTCATACCTTATACGTGATACGTCATACGTTAAACGTTATACGTGATACGTTATACGTTATACGTTATACGTTATACGTTGTACGTTATACGTTAAACGTTAGACGTTATATGTTATACGTTATACGTTGTACGTTATACGTTATATGTAATATGTAATACGTTATACGTTCTACGCTATACGTTATACGTTACACGTTATACGTTATACGTTATGCGTTATACGTTATACGTTATACGTTATACGTTATACGTTATACGTTATACGTTATACGTTATACGTTAGACGTTATAGGTTATACGTAATACGTAATACGTTATACGTTATACGTTATACGTTACACGTTATACGTTATACGTTATACGTTATACGTTGTATGTTATACGTTGTACGTTATACGTTATACGTTATACGTTATACGTTCACGTTATACGTTATACGTTATACGTTATACGTTATACGTTATACGTTATACGTTATACGTTATACGTTATACGTTATACGTTATACGTTATACGTTTTACGTTATACATTATTCGTTATACGATATACGTTATACGTTATACGTTATGCGTTATAGGATATTCGTTATACGTTATACGATATACGTTATACGTTATACGTTATGCGTTATAGGATATTCGTTATACGTTATACGTTATACGTTATACGTTATACGTTATACGTTATACATTATACGTTAAGCGTTATACGTTATACGTTATACGTTACACGTTATACGTTATACGTTATACGTTATACGTTATAAGTTATACGTTATACGTTATACGTTATACGTTATACATTATGCGTTATACGTTATACATTATGCGTTATACGCTATACGTAATGCGTTATAGGTCATACCTTATACGTGATACGTCATACGTTATACGTTATACGTGATACGTTATACGTTATACGTTATACGTTATACGTTATACGTTATACGTTGTACGTTATACGCTAAACGTTATACGTTACACGTTATACGTTATACGTTATGCGTTATACGTTATACGTTATACGTTATACGTTATACGTTATACGTTATACGTTATACGTTATACGTTATACGTTATACGTTATACGTTATACGTTATACGTTATACGTTATACGTTATACGTTACACGTTATACGTTATACGTTATACGTTATAAGTTATACGTTATACGTTATACGTTATACGTTATACATTATGCGTTATACGCTATACGTAATGCGTTATAGGTCATACCTTATACGTGATACGTCATACGTTATACGTTATACGTTATACGTTATACGCTATACATTATGCGTTATAGGATATACGTTATGCGTTATAGGATATACGTTATACGTGATACGTTGTACGTTATACGTTATACGTTATTCGTTATACGTTATACGTTATACGTTATACGTTATACGTTATACGTTATACGTTATACGTTATACGTTATACGTTATACGTTATACGTTATACATTATACGTTATACGTTATACGTTATAAGTTATACGTTATACGTTATACGTTATACGTTATACATTATGCGTTATACGCTATACGTAATGCGTTATAGGTCATACCTTATACGTGATACGTCATACGTTATACGTTATACGTGATACGTTATACGTTATACGTTATACGTTATACGTTATACGTTGTACGTTATACGTTAAACGTTAGACGTTATATGTTATACGTTATACGTTGTACGTTATACGTTATATGTAATATGTAATACGTTATACGTTATACGCTAAACGTTATACGTTACACGTTATACGTTATACGTTATGCGTTATACGTTATACGTTATACGTTATACGTTATACGTTATACGTTATACGTTATACGTTATACGTTATACGTTATACGTTATACGTTATACGTTATACGTTATACGTTATACGTTATACGTTATACGTTATACGTTGTACGTTATACGTTATACGTTATTCGTTATACGTTATACGTTATACGTTATACGTTATACGTTATACGTTATACGTTATACGTTATGCGTTATACGTTATACGTTATACGTTATACGTTATACGTTATACGTTATACGTTATACGTTATACGTTATACGTTATACGTTATACGTTATACGTTATACGTTATACGTTATACGTTATACGTTATACGTTATACGTTATACGTTATACGTTATACGTTATACGTTATACGTTATACGTTATACGTTATACGTTATACGTTATACGTTATACGCTATACATTATGCGTTATAGGATATACGTTATGCGTTATAGGATATACGTTATACGTGATACGTTGTACGTTATACGTTATACGTTATTCGTTATACGTTATACGTTATACGTTATACGTTATACGTTATACGTTATACGTTATACGTTATACGTTATACGTTATACGTTATACGTTATACATTATACTTTATACGTTATACGTTATACGTTATACGTTATACGTTACACGTTATACGTTACTCGTTATACGTAATATGTAATACGTTTTACGTTATAAGTTATACGTTATACGTTATACGTTATACGTTAAACGTTATACGTTATACGTTATACGTTATACGTTATACGTCATACGTTATACGTTATACGTTATACGTTATACGTTGTACGTTATACGTTAAACGTTAGACGTTATATGTTATACGTTATACGTTGTACGTTATACGTTATATGTAATATGTAATACGTTATACGTTATACGCTAAACGTTATACGTTACACGTTATACGTTATACGTTATGCGTTATACGTTATACGTTATACGTTATACGTTATACGTTATACGTTATACGTTATACGTTATACGTTATACGTTATACGTTATACGTTATACGTTATACGTTATACGTTATACGTTATACGTTATACGTTATACGTTATACGTTATACGTTATACGCTATACATTATGCGTTATAGGATATACGTTATGCGTTATAGGATATACGTTATACGTGATACGTTGTACGTTATACGTTATACGTTATTCGTTATACGTTATACGTTATACGTTATACGTTATACGTTATACGTTATACGTTATACGTTATACGTTATACGTTATACGTTATACGTTATACGTTAAACGTTATACGTTATACGTTATACGTTATACGTTATACGTTATACGTTTTACGTTATACATTATTCGTTATACGATATACGTTATACGTTATACGTTATGCGTTATAGGATATTCGTTATACGTTATACGTTATACGTTATACGTTATACGTTATACGTTATACGTTATACGTTATACGTTATACGTTATACGTTATACGTTATACGTTATACGTTATACGTTATACGTTATACGTTATACGTTATACGTTATACGTTATACGTTATACGTTATACGTTATACGTTATACGTTATACGTTATACGTTATACGTTATACGTTATACGTTATGCGTTATACGCTATACGTTATGCGTTATAGGTCATACCTTATACGTGATACGTCATACGTTATACGTTATACGTTATACGTTATTCGTTATACGTTATACGTTATACGTTATACGTTATACGTTATACGTTATACGTTATACGTTATACGTTATACGTTATACATTATACGTTAAGCGTTATACGTTATACGTTATACGTTATACGTTATACGTTATACATTATGCGTTATAGGATATACGTTATGCGTTATAGGATATACGTTATACGTGATACGTTATACGTTATACGTTATACGTTATACGTTATACGTTATACGTTATACGTTATACGTTATACGTTATACGTTATACGTTATGCGTTATACGCTATACGTTATGCGTTATAGGTCATACCTTATACGTGATACGTCATACGTTATACGTTATACGTTATACGTTATTCGTTATACGTTATACGTTATACGTTATACGTTATACGTTATACGTTATACGTTATACGTTATACGTTATACGTTATACGTTATACGTTATACGTTATACGTTATACGTTATACGCTATACATTATGCGTTATAGGATATACGTTATGCGTTATAGGATATACGTTATACGTGATACGTTGTACGTTATACGTTATACGTTATACGTTATACGTTATACGTTATACGTTATACGTTATACGTTATACGTTATACGTTATACGTTATACGTTATACGTTATACGTTATACGTTATACGTTATACGTTATACGTTATACGTTATACGTTATACGTTATACGTTTTACGTTATACATTATTCGTTATACGATATACGTTATACGTTATACGTTATGCGTTATAGGATATTCGTTATACGTTATACGTTATACGTTATACGTTATACGTTATACGTTATACGTTATACGTTATACGTTATACGTTATACGTTATACGTTATACGTTATACGTTATACGTTATACGTTATACGTTATACGTTATACGTTATACGTTATACGTTATACGTTATACGTTATACGTTATACGTTATACGTTATACGTTATACGTTATACGTTATGCGTTATACGCTATACGTTATGCGTTATAGGTCATACCTTATACGTGATACGTCATACGTTATACGTTATACGTTATACGTTATTCGTTATACGTTATACGTTATACGTTATACGTTATACGTTATACGTTATACGTTATACGTTATACGTTATACGTTATACATTATACGTTAAGCGTTATACGTTATACGTTATACGTTATACGTTATACGTTATACGTTATACGTTATACGTTATACGTTATACGGTATACGTTATACATTATGCGTTATACGTTATACGTTATACGTTATACGTTATAGGTTTGACGTTATACGTTATACGGTATACGTTATGCGTTATACGCTATACATTATGCGTTATAGGATATACGTTATGCGTTATAGGATATACGTTATACGTGATACGTTATACGATATACGTTATACGTTATACGTTGTACGTTATACGTTATACGTTATACGTTATACATTATACGTTATACGTTATCCGTTATACGCTATACGTTATGCGTTATAGGTCATACCTTATACGTGATACGTCATACGTTATACGTTATACGTTATACGTTATTCGTTATACGTTTTACGTTATACGTTATACGTTATACGTTATTCGTTATACGTTTTACGTTATACGTTATACGTTATACGTTATACGTTATACGTTATACGTTATACGTTATACGTTATACGTTATACGTTATACGTTAAACGTTATACGTTATACGTTATACGTTATACGTTATACGTTATACGTTATACGTTATACGTTATACGTTAAACGTTATACGTTATACGTAATACGTTATACGATATACGTTATACGTTATACGTTGTACGTTATACGTTATACGTTATACGTTATACGTTATACGTTATACTTTATGCGTTATACGTTATACGTTATACGTTATGCGTTATACGTTATACGTTATACGTTATACGTTACACGTTTGACGTTATACGCTGTACGTTATACGTTATACGTTATACGTTATACGTTATACGTTATACGTTATACGTTATACGTTAAACGTTATACGTTATACGTTATACGTTATACGATATATGTTATACGTTATACGTTATACGTTATATATTATACGTTATACGTTATACGTTATACGTTATACGTTATACGTTATACGTTATACGTTATACGTTATACGTTATACGTTATACGTTAAACGTTATACGTTATACGTTATACGTTATACGTTATACGTTATACGTTATACGTTATACGTTATACGTTATACGTTAAACGTTATACGTTATACGTAATACGTTATACGATATACGTTATACGTTATACGTTGTACGTTATACGTTATACGTTATACGTTATACGTTATACGTTATACTTTATGCGTTATACGTTATACGTTATACGTTATGCGTTATACGTTATACGTTATACGTTATACGTTACACGTTTGACGTTATACGCTGTACGTTATACGTTATACGTTATACGTTATACGTTATACGTTATACGTTATACGTTATACGTTATACGTTATACGTTATACGTTAAACGTTATACGTTATACGTTATACGTTATACGATATATGTTATACGTTATACGTTATACGTTATATATTATACGTTATACGTTATACGTTATACGTTATGCGTTATGCGTTATACGTTATACGTTATACGTTATACGTTATGTGTTATACGTTATACGTTATACGTTATGCGTTATACGTTATACGTTATACGGTATACGTTATACGTTATACGTTATACGTTATACGTTATACGTTATACGTTATACTTTATGCGTTATACGTTATACGTTATACGTTATGCGTTATACGTTATACGTTATACGTTATACGTTACACGTTTGACGTTATACGCTGTACGTTATACGTTATACGTTATACGTTATACGTTATACGTTATACGTTATACGTTATACGTTATACGTTATACGTTATACGTTAAACGTTATACGTTATACGTTATACGTTATACGATATATGTTATACGTTATACGTTATACGTTATATATTATACGTTATACGTTATACGTTATACGTTATGCGTTATACGTTATATATTATACGTTATACGTTATACGTTATACGTTATGCGTTATGCGTTATACGTTATGCGTTATACGTTATACGTTATACGTTATACGTTACACGTTTGTCGTTATACGCTGTACGTTATACGTTATACGTTATACGTTATACGTTATACGGTATACGTTATACGTTATACGTTATACGTTAGACGTTACAGGTTATACGTTAAACGTTTTACGTTATACGTTATACGTTATACGATATACGTTATACGTTATACGTTATGCGTTATAGGATATACGTTATACATTATACGTTATACGTTAGACGTTATAGGTTATACGTTAAACGTTTTACGTTATACGTTATACGTTATACGTTATACGATATACGTTATACGTTATACGTTATGCGTTATAGGATATACGTTATACGTTATACGTTATACGTTATACGTTATACGTTATACGTTATACGTTATACGTTATACGTTATACGTTATACGTTATACGTTATACATTATACGTTATACGTTGTACGTTATACGTTATACGTTATACGTTATACGTTATACGTTATGCGTTATACGTTATACGTTATACGTTATGCGTTATACGTTATACGTTATACGTTATACGTTACACGTTTGACGTTATACGCTGTACGTTATACGTTATACGTTATACGTTATACGTTATACGTTATACGTTGTACGTTATACGTTAAACGTTATACGTTATACGTTATACGTTGTACGTTATACGATATACGTTATACGTTATACGTTATACGTTATATATTATACGTTATACGTTATTCGTTATACGTTATACGTTATACGTTAAACGTTATACGTTATACGTAATACGTTATACGATATACGTTATACGTTATACGTTGTACGTTATACGTTATACGTTATACGTTATACGTTATACGTTATACTTTATGCGTTATACGTTATACGTTATACGTTATGCGTTATACGTTATACGTTATACGTTATACGTTACACGTTTGACGTTATACGCTGTACGTTATACGTTATACGTTATACGTTATACGTTATACGTTATACGTTATACGTTATACGTTATACGTTATACGTTATACGTTAAACGTTATACGTTATACGTTATACGTTATACGATATATGTTATACGTTATACGTTATACGTTATATATTATACGTTATACGTTATACGTTATACGTTATGCGTTATGCGTTATACGTTATACGTTATACGTTATACGTTATGTGTTATACGTTATACGTTATACGTTATGCGTTATACGTTATACGTTATACGTTATACGTTACACGTTTGACGTTATACGCTGTACGTTATACGTTATACGTTATACGTTATACGTTATACGTTATACGTTGTACGTTATACGTTAAACGTTATACGTTATACGTTATACGTTATACGTTATACGATATACGTTATACGTTATACGTTATACGTTATATATTATACGTTATACGTTATACGTTATACGTTATGCGTTATGCGTTATACGTTATGCGTTATACGTTATACGTTATACGTTATACGTTACACGTTTGTCGTTATACGCTGTACGTTATACGTTATACGTTATACGTTATACGTTATACGGTATACGTTATACGTTATACGTTATACGTTAGACGTTATAGGTTATACGTTAAACGTTTTACGTTATACGTTATACGTTATACGATATACGTTATACGTTATACGTTATGCGTTATAGGATATACGTTATACATTATACGTTATACGTTAGACGTTATAGGTTATACGTTAAACGTTTTACGTTATACGTTATACGTTATACGTTATACGATATACGTTATACGTTATACGTTATGCGTTATAGGATATACGTTATACGTTATACGTTATACGTTATACGTTATACGTTATACGTTATACGTTATACGTTATAAGTTATACGTTATACGTTATACGTTATACATTATACGTTATACGTTGTACGTTATACGTTATACGTTATACGTTATACGTTATACGTTATGCGTTATACGTTATACGTTATACGTTATGCGTTATACGTTATACGTTATACGTTATACGTTACACGTTTGACGTTATACGCTGTACGTTATACGTTATACGTTATACGTTATACGTTATACGTTATACGTTGTACGTTATACGTTAAACGTTATACGTTATACGTTATACGTTGTACGTTATACGATATACGTTATACGTTATACGTTATACGTTATATATTATACGTTATACGTTATTCGTTATACGTTATGCGTTATGCGTTATACGTTATACGTTATGCGTTATACGTTATACGTTTGACGTTATACGTTATACGTTATACGTTATACGTTATACGTTATACGGTATACGTTATACGTTATACGTTATACGTTAGACGTTATAGGTTATACGTTAAACGTTTTACGTTATACGTTATACGTTATACGATATACGTTATACGTTATACGTTATGCGTTATAGGATATACGTTATACGTTATACGTTATACGTTAGACGTTATAGGTTATACGTTAAACGTTTTACGTTATACGTTATACGTTATACGATATACGTTATACGTTATACGTTATGCGTTATAGGATATACGTTATACGTTATACGTTATACGTTATACGTTATACGTTATACGTTATACGTTATACGTTATACGTTATACGTTATACGTTATACATTATACTTTATACGTTATACGTTATACGTTATACGTTATACGTTACACGTTATACGTTACTCGTTATACGTAATATGTAATACGTTTTACGTTATAAGTTATACGTTATACGTTATACGTTATACGTTAAACGTTATACGTTATACGTTATACGTTATACGTTATAAGTTATACGTTATACGTTATACGTTATACGTTTGACGTTATACGCTGTACGTTATACGTTATACGTTATACGTTATACGCTATACGTTATACGTTATACGTTATACGTTATACGTTATACGTTATACGTTATACGTTATACGTTATACGTTATACGTTATGCGTTATACGTTATACGTTATACGTTATGCGTTATACGTTATACGTTATACGTTATACGTTATACGTTTGACGTTATACGCTGTACGTTATACGTTATACGTTATACGTTATACGTTATACGTTATACGTTATACGTTATACGTTATACGTTATACGTTATACGTTATACGTTATACGTTATACGTTATACGTTAAACGTTATACGCTATACGTTATACGTTATACGTTATACGTTATACATTATACGTTATACGTTATACGGTATACGTTATACGTTATGCGTTATACGTTATACGTTATACGTTATACGTTATACGTTTGACGTTATACGTTAAACGTTATACGTTATACGTTATTCGTTATGTGTTATAGGATATACGTTATACGTTGTACGTTATACGTTATACGTTATACGTTATACGTTATACGGTATACGTTATACGTTATGCGTTATACGTTATACGTTATACGTTATACGTTTGACGTTATACGTTATACGGTATACGTTATGCGTTATACGCTATACATTATGCGTAATAGGATATACGTTATGCGTTATAGGATATACGTTATACGTGATACGTTGTACGTTATACGTTATACTTTATACGTTATACGTTATACGTTATACGTTATACGTTATACGTTATACGTTATACGTTAGACGTTATAGGTTATACGTTAAACGTTTTACGTTATACGTTATACGTTATACGATATACGTTATACGTTATACGTTATGCGTTATAGGATATACGTTATACGTTATACGTTATACGTTATACGTTATACGTTATACGTTACACGTTATACGTTACTCGTTATACGTAATATGTAATACGTTTTACGTTATAAGTTATACGTTATACGTTATACGTTATACGTTATACGTTATACGTTATACGTTATACGTTATACGTTATACGTTATACGTTATACGTTATACGTTATACGTTATACGTTATACGTTATACGTTATACGTTATACGTTATACGTTATACGTTATACGTTATACGTTATACGTTTGACGTTATACGTTATACGGTATACGTTATGCGTTATACGCTATACATTATGCGTTATAGGATATACGTTATGCGCTATAGGATATACGTTATACGTGATACGTTGTACGTTTGACGTTATACGCTGTACGTTATACGTTATACGTTATACGTTATACGTTATACGTTATACGTTATACGTTATACGTTATACGTTATACGTTATACGTTATACGTTATACGTTATACGTTATACGTTATACGTTAAACGTTATACGTTATACGTTATACGTTATACGTTTTACGTTATACGTTATACGTTATACGATATACGTTATACGTTATACGTTATACGTTATACGGTATACGTTATACGTTATGCGTTATACGTTATACGTTATACGTTTTACGTTTGACGTTATACGTTATACGTTATACGTTATACGTTATACATTATACGTTATACGGTATACGTTATACGTTATGCGTTATACGTTATACGTTATACGTTATACGTTATACGTTATACGTTATACGTTATACGTTATAGGTTATACGTTATACGTTATACGTTATACGTTATACGTTATACGTTATACGTTATACGTTATACGTTATACGTTATACGTTATACGTTATGCGTTATACGCTATACGTTATGTGTTATAGGATATACGTTATACGTTGTACGTTATACGTTATACGTTATACGTTATACGTTATACGTTATACGTTATACGTTATACGTTATACGTTATACGTTTTACGTTATACGTTATACGTTATACGATATACGTTATACGTTATACGTTATGCGTTATAGGATATACGTTATACGTTATACGTTATACGTTATACGTTATACGTTATAGGTTATACGTTATACGTTATACGTTATACGTTATACGTTATACGTTATACGTTATACGTTATACGTTATACGTTATACGTTATACGTTATACGTTATGCGTTATACGCTATACGTTATGTGTTATAGGATATACGTTATACGTTGTACGTTATACGTTATACGTTATACGTTATACGTTATACGTTGTACGTTATACGTTAAACGTTAGACGTTATATGTTATACGTTATACGTTGTACGTTATACGTTATATGTAATATGTAATACGTTATACGTTATACGCCATACGTTATACGTTACACGTTTAACGTTTTACGTTATGCGTTATACGTTATGCGTTATACGTTATACGTTATACGTAATACGTTTTACGTTATACGTTATACGTTATACGTTATACGTTATACGTTATTCGTTATACGTTATACGTTATACGTTATACGTTATACGTTATACGTTATACGTTATACGTTATACGTTATACGCTATACGTTAAACGTTATACGTTATACGTTATGCGTTATACGTTATAGGTTATACGTTATGCGTTATACGTTATACGTTATACGTTATACGTTTGAGGTTATACGTTATACGTTATACGTTATACGTTATACGTTATACGTTATACGTTATACGTTATACGTTATACGTTATACGTTATACGTTATACGTTATACGTTATACGTTATACGTTATACGGTATACGTTATACGTTATACGTTATACGTTATACGTTATACGTTATACGTTATACGTTATACGTTATACGTTATACGTTATTCGTTATACGTTATACGTTATACGTTATACGTTATACGTTATACGTTATACGTTATACGTTATACGTTATACGTTATACGTTATACGTTATACGTTATACGGTATACGTTATACGTTATACGTTATACGTTATACGTTATACGTTATACGTTATACGTTATACGTTATACGTTATACGTTATTCGTTATACGTTATACGTTATACGTTATACGTTGTACGTTATACGTTATACGTTATACGTTATACGTTATACGTTATGCGTTATACGCTATACGTTATGTGTTATAGGATATACGTTATACGTTGTACGTTATACGTTATACGTTATACGTTATACGTTATACGTTATACGTTATACGTTATGCGTTATACGCTATACGTTATGTGTTATAGGATATACGTTATACGTTGTACGTTATACGTTATACGTTATACGTTATACGTTATACGTTGTACGTTATACGTTAAACGTTAGACGTTATATGTTATACGTTGTACGTTATACGTTATATGTAATATGTAATACGTTATACGTTATACGCCATACGTTATACGTTACACGTTTAACGTTTTACGTTATGCGTTATACGTTATGCGTTATACGTTATACGTTATACGTAATACGTTTTACGTTATACGTTATACGTTATACGTTATACGTTATACGTTATTCGTTATACGTTATACGTTATACGTTATACGTTATACGTTATACGTTATACGTTATACGTTATACGTTATACGCTATACGTTAAACGTTATACGTTATACGTTATGCGTTATACGTTATAGGTTATACGTTATGCGTTATACGTTATACGTTATACGTTATACGTTTGAGGTTATACGTTATACGTTATACGTTATACGTTATACGTTATACGTTATACGTTATACGTTATACGTTATACGTTATACGTTATACGTTATACGTTATACGTTATACGTTATACGTTATACGGTATACGTTATACGTTATACGTTATACGTTATACGTTATACGTTATACGTTATACGTTATACGTTATACGTTATACGTTATTCGTTATACGTTATACGTTATACGTTATACGTTGTACGTTATACGTTATACGTTATACGTTATACGCTATACGTTAAACGTTATACGTTATACGTTATGCGTTATACGTTATACGATATACGTTATACGTTATACGTTGTACGTTATACGCAATACGTTAAACGTTATACGTTATACGTTATGCGTTATACGTTATAGGTTATACGTTATGCGTTATACGTTTGACGTTATACGTTATGCGTTATAGGATATACGTTATACGTTATACGTTATACGTTAAACGTTATACGCTATACGTTATACGTTATACGTTATACGTTATACGTTATACGTTATACGTTATACGGTATACGTTATACGTTATGCGTTATACGTTATACGTTACTCGTTATACGTAATATGTAATACGTTTTACGTTATAAGTTATACGTTATACGTTAAACGTTATACGTTATACGTTATACGTTATTCGTTATACGTTATACGATATACGTTATACGTTATACGTTATACGTTATACGTTATACGTTATACGTTATACGGTATGCGTTATGCGTTATACGTTATACGTTATACGTTATACGTTAAACGTTATACGTTATACGTTATACGTTATACGTTATACGTTATACGATATACGTTATACGTTATACGTTGTACGTTATACGTTATACGTTATACGTTATTCGTTATACGTTATACGATATACGTTATACGTTATACGTTATACGTTATACGTTATACGTTATACGTTATACGGTATGCGTTATGCGTTATACGTTATACGTTATACATTATACGTTATACGTTATACGTTAAACGTTTTACGTTATACGTTATACGTTATACGATATACGTTATACGTTATACGTTATACGTTATACGTTATACGTTAAACGTTATACGTTATACGTTATACGTTATACGTTATACGTTATACGATATACGTTATACGTTATACGTTGTACGTTATACGTTATACGTTATACGTTATACGTTATACGTTATACGTTATACGTTTTACGTTATACGTTATACGTTATACGTTATACGTTATACGTTATACGTTATACGTTATACGTTATACGTTATTCGTTATACGTTATACGTTATACGTTATACGTTATACGTTATACGTTATACGTTTTACGTTATACGTTATACGTTATACGTTATACATTATACGTTATACGTTATACGTTATACGTTATACGTTATTCGTTATACGTTATACGTTATACGTTATACGTTATACGTTATTCGTTATACGTTATACGTTATACGTTATACGTTGTACGTTATACGTTATACGTTATACGTTATACGCTATACGTTAAACGTTATACGTTATACGTTATGCGTTATACGTTATACGATATACGTTATACGTTATACGTTGTACGTTATACGCAATACGTTAAACGTTATACGTTATACGTTATGCGTTATACGTTATAGGTTATACGTTATGCGTTATACGTTATACGTTATACGTTTGACGTTATACGTTATGCGTTATAGGATATACGTTATACGTTATACGTTATACGTTAAACGTTATACGCTATACGTTATACGTTATACGTTATACGTTATACGTTACACGTTTAACGTTTTACGTTATGCGTTATACGTTATGCGTTATACGTTATACGTTATACGTAATACGTTTTACGTTATACGTTATACGTTATACGTTATACGTTATACGTTATTCGTTATACGTTATACGTTATACGTTATACGTTATACGTTATACGTTATACGTTATACGTTATACGTTATACGTTATACGTTATACGTTATACGTTATAGGTTATACGTTATACGTTATACGTTATACGTTATACGTTTTACGTTTTACGTTATACGTTATACGTTATACGTTATACGTTATACGGTATACGTTATGCGTTATACATTATACGTTATACGTTATACGTTATACGTTATACGTTATACGTTATACGTTTGACGTTATACGTTATACGGTATACGTTATACGTTATGCGTTATACGTTATACGTTATACGTTATACGTTATACGTTATACGTTATACGTTATACGTTATACGTTATACGTTATACGTTATACGTTATACGTTATACCTTATACGTTATACGTTATACGTTATACGTTATACGTCATACGTTATACGTTATACGTTAGACGTTATAGGTTATACGTAATACGTAATACGATATACGTTATACGTTATACGTTATACGTTATACGGTATACGTTATGCGTTATACATTATACGTTATACGTTATACGTTATACGTTATACGTTATACGGTATACGTTATGCGTTATACGCTATACGTTATGCGTTATAGGATATACGTTATACGTGATACGTTGTACGTTATACGTTATACGTTATACGTTATACGTTATACGTTATACGTTATACGTTATACGTTATACGTTATACGTTATATCTTATACGTTATACGTTATACGTTATACGTTATACGTCATACGTTATACGTTATACGTTAGACGTTATAGGTTATACGTAATACGTAATACGATATACGTTATACGTTATACGTTACACTTTATACGTTATACGTTATACGTTATACATTATGCGTTATACGCTATACGTAATGCGTTATAGGTCATACCTTATACGTGATACGTCATACGTTAAACGTTATACGTGATACGTTATACGTTATACGTTATACGTTATACGTTGTACGTTATACGTTAAACGTTAGACGTTATATGTTATACGTTATACGTTGTACGTTATACGTTATATGTAATATGTAATACGTTATACGTTCTACGCTATACGTTATACGTTACACGTTATACGTTATACGTTATGCGTTATACGTTATACGTTATTCGGTATACGTTATACGTAATACGTTATACGTTATACGTTATACGTTATACGTTATACGTTATGCGTTATACGTTATACGTTATACGTTATACGTTATACGTTATACGTTATACGTTATACGTTATACGGTATACGTTATACGTTATGCGTTATACGTTATACGTTATACGTTATACGTTATACGTTTGACGTTATACGTTATACGGTATACGTTATGCGTTATACGCTATACATTATGCGTTATAGGATATACGTTATGCGTTATAGGATATACGTTATACGTGATACGTTGTACGTTATACGTTATACGTTATACGTTATACGTTATACGTTATACGTTATACGTTATACGTTATACGTTATACGTGATACGTTGTACGTTATACGTTATACGTTATACGTTATACGTTATACGTTATACGTTATACGTTATACGTTATACGTTATACGTTATACGTTATACGATATACGTTATACGTTATACCTTATGCGTTATAGGATATACGTTATACGTTATACGTTATACGTCATACGTTATACGTTATACGTTATACGTTACACGATATAGGTTATACGTAATACGTAATACGTTATACGTTATACGTTATACGTTACACGTTATACGTTATACGTTATACGTTATAAGTTATACGTTATACGTTATACGTTATACGTTATACATTATGCGTTATACGTTATACATTATGCGTTATACGCTATACGTAATGCGTTATAGGTCATACCTTATACGTGATACGTCATACGTTATACGTTATACGTGATACGTTATACGTTATACGTTATACGTTATACGTTATACGTTATACGTTGTACGTTATACGTTAAACGTTAGACGTTATATGTTATACGTTATACGTTGTACGTTATACGTTATATGTAATATGTAATACGTTATACGTTATACGCTAAACGTTATATGTTACACGTTATACGTTATACGTTATGCGTTATACGTTATACGTTATACGTTATACGTTATACGTTATACGTTATACGTTATACGTTATACGTTATACGTTATACGTTATACGTTATACGTTATACGTTATACGTTATACGTTATACGTTATACGTTATACGTTATACGTTATACGTTATACGTTATACGTTATACGTTATACGTTATACGTTATACGTTATACGTTATGCGTTATACGCTATACGTTATGTGTTATAGGATATACGTTATACGTTGTACGTTATACGTTATACGTTATACGTTATACGTTATACGTTGTACGTTATACGTTAAACGTTAGACGTTATATGTTATACGTTATACGTTGTACGTTATACGTTATATGTAATATGTAATACGTTATACGTTATACGCCATACGTTATACGTTACACGTTTAACGTTTTACGTTATGCGTTATACGTTATGCGTTATACGTTATACGTTATACGTAATACGTTTTACGTTATACGTTATACGTTATACGTTATACGTTATACGTTATTCGTTATACGTTATACGTTATACGTTATACGTTATACGTTATACGTTATACGTTATACGTTATACGCTATACGTTAAACGTTATACGTTATACGTTATGCGTTATACGTTATAGGTTATACGTTATGCGTTATACGTTATACGTTATACGTTATACGTTTGAGGTTATACGTTATACGTTATACGTTATACGTTATACGTTATACGTTATACGTTATACGTTATACGTTATACGTTATACGTTATACGTTATACGTTATACGTTATACGTTATACGGTATACGTTATACGTTATACGTTATACGTTATACGTTATACGTTATACGTTATACGTTATACGTTATTCGTTATACGTTATACGTTATACGTTATACGTTGTACGTTATACGTTATACGTTATACGTTATACGCTATACGTTAAACGTTATACGTTATACGTTATGCGTTATACGTTATACGATATACGTTATACGTTATACGTTGTACGTTATACGCAATACGTTAAACGTTATACGTTATACGTTATGCGTTATACGTTATAGGTTATACGTTATGCGTTATACGTTATACGTTATACGTTTGACGTTATACGTTATGCGTTATAGGATATACGTTATACGTTATACGTTATACGTTAAACGTTATACGCTATACGTTATACGTTATACGTTATACGTTATACGTTATACGTTATACGTTATACGGTATACGTTATACGTTATGCGTTATACGTTATACGTTACTCGTTATACGTAATATGTAATACGTTTTACGTTATAAGTTATACGTTATACGTTAAACGTTATACGTTATACGTTATACGTTATTCGTTATACGTTATACGATATACGTTATACGTTATACGTTATACGTTATACGTTATACGTTATACGTTATACGGTATGCGTTATGCGTTATACGTTATACGTTATACGTTATACGTTAAACGTTATACGTTATACGTTATACGTTATACGTTATACGTTATACGATATACGTTATACGTTATACGTTGTACGTTATACGTTATACGTTATACGTTATTCGTTATACGTTATACGTTATACGTTATACGTTATACGTTATACGTTATACGGTATGCGTTATGCGTTATACGTTATACGTTATACATTATACGTTATACGTTATACGTTAAACGTTTTACGTTATACGTTATACGTTATACGATATACGTTATACGTTATACGTTATACGTTATACGTTATACGTTAAACGTTATACGTTATACGTTATACGTTATACGTTATACGTTATACGATATACGTTATACGTTATACGTTGTACGTTATACGTTATACGTTATACGTTATACGTTATACGTTATACGTTATACGTTTTACGTTATACGTTATACGTTATACGTTATACATTATACGTTATACGTTATACGATATACGTTATACGTTATACGTTGTACGTTATACGCAATACGTTAAACGTTATACGTTATACGTTATGCGTTATACGTTATAGGTTATACGTTATGCGTTATACGTTTATACGTTATACGTTTGACGTTATACGTTATGCGTTATAGGATATACGTTATACGTTATACGTTATACGTTAAACGTTATACGCTATACGTTATACGTTATACGTTATACGTTATACGTTATACGTTATACGTTATACGGTATACGTTATACGTTATGCGTTATACGTTATACGTTACTCGTTATACGTAATATGTAATACGTTTTACGTTATAAGTTATACGTTATACGTTAAACGTTATACGTTATACGTTATACGTTATTCGTTATACGTTATACGATATACGTTATACGTTATACGTTATACGTTATACGTTATACGTTATACGTTATACGGTATGCGTTATGCGTTATACGTTATACGTTATACGTTATACGTTAAACGTTATACGTTATACGTTATACGTTATACGTTATACGTTATACGATATACGTTATACGTTATACGTTGTACGTTATACGTTATACGTTATACGTTATTCGTTATACGTTATACGTTATACGTTATACGTTATACGTTATACGTTATACGGTATGCGTTATGCGTTATACGTTATACGTTATACGTTAAACGTTATACGTTATACGTTATACGTTATTCGTTATACGTTATACGATATACGTTATACGTTATACGTTATACGTTATACGTTATACGTTATACGTTATACGGTATGCGTTATGCGTTATACGTTATACGTTATACGTTATACGTTAAACGTTATACGTTATACGTTATACGTTATACGTTATACGTTATACGATATACGTTATACGTTATACGTTGTACGTTATACGTTATACGTTATACGTTATTCGTTATACGTTATACGATATACGTTATACGTTATACGTTATACGTTATACGTTATACGTTATACGTTATACGGTATGCGTTATGAGTTATACGTTATACGTTATACATTATACGTTATACGTTATACGTTAAACGTTTTACGTTATACGTTATACGTTATACGATATACGTTATACGTTATACGTTATACGTTATACGTTATACGTTAAACGTTATACGTTATACGTTATACGTTATACGTTATACGTTATACGATATACGTTATACGTTATACGTTGTACGTTATACGTTATACGTTATACGTTATACGTTATACGTTATACGTTATACGTTTTACGTTATACGTTATACGTTATACGTTATACATTATACGTTATACGTTATACGTTATACGTTATACGTTATTCGTTATACGTTATACGTTATACGTTATACGTTATACGTTATACGTTATACGTTTTACGTTATACGTTATACGTTATACGTTATACATTATACGTTATACGTTATACGTTATACGTTATACGTTATTCGTTATACGTTATACGTTATACGTTATACGTTATACGTTATTCGTTATACGTTATACGTTATACGTTATACGTTGTACGTTATACGTTATACGTTATACGTTATACGCTATACGTTAAACGTTATACGTTATACGTTATGCGTTATACGTTATACGATATACGTTATACGTTATACGTTGTACGTTATACGCAATACGTTAAACGTTATACGTTATACGTTATGCGTTATACGTTATAGGTTATACGTTATGCGTTATACGTTATACGTTATACGTTATACGTTTGACGTTATACGTTATGCGTTATAGGATATACGTTATACGTTATACGTTATACGTTAAACGTTATACGCTATACGTTATACGTTATACGTTATACGTTATACGTTACACGTTTAACGTTTTACGTTATGCGTTATACGTTATGCGTTATACGTTATACGTTATACGTAATACGTTTTACGTTATACGTTATACGTTATACGTTATACGTTATACGTTATTCGTTATACGTTATACGTTATACGTTATACGTTATACGTTATACGTTATACGTTATACGTTATACGCTATACGTTATACGTTATACGTTATACGTTATGCGTTATACGTTATAGGTTATACGTTATGCGTTATACGTTATACGTTATACGTTATACGTTTGAGGTTATACGTTATACGTTATACGTTATACGTTATACGTTATACGTTATACGTTATACGTTATACGTTATACGTTATACGTTATACGTTATACGTTATACGTTATACGGTATACGTTATACGTTATACGTTATACGTTATACGTTATACGTTATACGTTATACGTTATACGTTATACGTTATACGTTATTCGTTATACGTTATACGTTATACGTTATACGTTGTACGTTATACGTTATACGTTATACGTTATACGCTATACGTTAAACGTTATACGTTATACGTTATGCGTTATACGTTATACGATATACGTTATACGTTATACGTTGTACGTTATACGCAATACGTTAAACGTTATACGTTATACGTTATGCGTTATACGTTATAGGTTATACGTTATGCGTTATACGTTATACGTTATACGTTTGACGTTATACGTTATGCGTTATAGGATATACGTTATACGTTATACGTTATACGTTAAACGTTATACGCTATACGTTATACGTTATACGTTATACGTTATACGTTATACGTTATACGTTATACGTTATACGGTATACGTTATACGTTATGCGTTATACGTTATACGTTACTCGTTATACGTAATATGTAATACGTTTTACGTTATAAGTTATACGTTATACGTTAAACGTTATACGTTATACGTTATACGTTATTCGTTATACGTTATACGATATACGTTATACGTTATACGTTATACGTTATACGTTATACGTTATACGTTATACGGTATGCGTTATGCGTTATACGTTATACGTTATACGTTATACGTTAAACGTTATACGTTATACGTTATACGTTATACGTTATACGTTATACGATATACGTTATACGTTATACGTTGTACGTTATACGTTATACGTTATACGTTATTCGTTATACGTTATACGATATACGTTATACGTTATACGTTATACGTTATACGTTATACGTTATACGTTATACGGTATGCGTTATGCGTTATACGTTATACGTTATACATTATACGTTATACGTTATACGTTAAACGTTTTACGTTATACGTTATACGTTATACGATATACGTTATACGTTATACGTTATACGTTATACGTTATACGTTAAACGTTATACGTTATACGTTATACGTTATACGTTATACGTTATACGATATACGTTATACGTTATACGTTGTACGTTATACGTTATACGTTATACGTTATACGTTATACGTTATACGTTATACGTTTTACGTTATACGTTATACGTTATACGTTATACATTATACGTTATACGTTATACGTTATACGTTATACGTTATTCGTTATACGTTATACGTTATACGTTATACGTTATACGTTATACGTTATACGTTATACGTTATACGTTATACGTTATACGTTATACATTATACGTTATACGTTATACGTTATACGTTATACGTTATTCGTTATACGTTATACGTTATGCGTTATACGTTATACGTTATACGTTATACGATATACGTTATACGTTATACGTTATACGTTATATATTATACGTTATACGTTATACGTTATACGTTATGCGTTATGCGTTATACGTTATACGTTATGCGTTATACGTTATACGTTTGACGTTATACGTTAAACGTTATACGTTATACGTTAGACGTTATAGTTTATACGTAATACGTAATACGTTATACGTTATACGTTATACGTTACACGTTATACGTTATACGTTACACGTTATAAGTTATACGTTATACGTTATACGTTATACGTTATACGTTATACGTTATACGTTATACGTTATACGTTATACGTTATACGTTATACGTTATACGTTATACGGTATACGTTATACGTTATGCGTTATACGTTATACGTTATACGTTATACGTTATACGATTGACGTTATACGTTATACGGTATACGTTATGCGTTATACGCTATACGTTATGCGTTATAGGATATACGTTATGCGTTATAGGGTATACGTTATACGTGATACGTTATACGTTTGACGTTATACGTTATACGGTATACGTTATGCGTTATACGCTATACGTTATGCGTTATAGGATATACGTTATGCGTTATAGGATATACGTTATACGTGATACGTTGTACGTTATACGTTATACGTTATACGTTATACGTTATACGTTATACGTTATACCTTATACGTTATACGTTATACGTTATACGTTATACGTTATACGTTATACGTTATACGTTATACGTTATACGTTATACGTTAGACGTTATAGGTTATACGTAATACGTAATACGTTATACGTTATACGTTATACGTTACACGTTATACGTTATACGTTATACGTTATACGTTGTACGTTATACGTTGTACGTTATACGTTATACGTTATACGTTATACGTTATACGTTATACGTTATACGTTATACGTTATACGTTATACGTTATACGTTATACGTTATACGATATACGTTATACGTTATACCTTATGCGTTATAGGATATACGTTATACGTTATACGTTATACGTCATACGTTATACGTTATACGTTATACGTTACACGATATAGGTTATACGTAATACGTAATACGTTATACGTTATACGTTATGCGTTATACGTTATACGTTATACGTTTGACGTTATACGTTATGCGTTATAGGATATACGTTATACGTTATACGTTATACGTTAAACGTTATACGCTATACGTTATACGTTATACGTTATACGTTATACGTTATACGTTATACGTTATACGGTATACGTTATACGTTATGCGTTATACGTTATACGTTACTCGTTATACGTAATATGTAATACGTTTTACGTTATAAGTTATACGTTATACACTATACGTTATACGTTATACGTTATACGTTATACGTTATACGTTATACGTTTGACGTTATACGTTGTACGGTATACGTTATACGTTATGCGTATACGTTATACGTTATACGTTATACGTTATACGTTTGACGTTATACGTTATACGGTATACGTTATGCGTTATACGCTATACGTTATGCGTTATAGGATATACGTTATACGTGATACGTTGTACGTTATACGTTATACGTTATACGTTATACGTTATACGTTATACGTTATACGTTATACGTTATACGTTATACGTTATACGTTATACCTTATACGTTATACGTTATACGTTATACGTTATACGTCATACGTTATACGTTATACGTTAGACGTTATAGGTTATACGTAATACGTAATACGATATACGTTATACGTTATACGTTACACGTTATACGTTATACGTTATACGTTATACATTATGCGTTATACGCTATACGTAATGCGTTATAGGTCATACCTTATACGTGATACGTCATACGTTAAACGTTATACGTGATACGTTATACGTTATACGTTATACGTTATACGTTGTACGTTATACGTTAAACGTTAGACGTTATATGTTATACGTTATACGTTGTACGTTATACGTTATATGTAATATGTAATACGTTATACGTTCTACGCTATACGTTATACGTTACACGTTATACGTTATACGTTATGCGTTATACGTTATACGTTATTCGGTATACGTTATACGTAATACGTTATACGTTATACGTTATACGTTATACGTTATACGTTATGCGTTATACGTTATACGTTATACGTTATACGTTATACGTTATACGTTATACGTTATACGTTATACGGTATACGTTATACGTTATGCGTTATACGTTATACGTTATACGTTATACGTTATACGTTTGACGTTATACGTTATACGGTATACGTTATGCGTTATACGCTATACATTATGCGTTATAGGATATACGTTATGCGTTATAGGATATACGTTATACGTGATACGTTGTACGTTATACGTTATACGTTATACGTTATACGTTATACGTTATACGTTATACGTTATACGTTATACGTTATAGGTTATACGTTATACGTTATACGTTATACGTTATACGTTATACGTTATACGTTATACGTGATACGTTGTACGATATACGTTATACGTTATACGTTATACGTTATACGTTATACGTTATACGTTATACGTTATACGTTATACGTTATACGATATACGTTATACGTTATACCTTATGCGTTATAGGATATACGTTATACGTTATACGTTATACGTCATACGTTATACGTTATACGTTATACGTTACACGATATAGGTTATACGTAATACGTAATACGTTATACGTTATACGTTATACGTTACACGTTATACGTTATACGTTATACGTTATAAGTTATACGTTATACGTTATACGTTATACGTTATACATTATGCGTTATACGTTATACATTATGCGTTATACGCTATACGTAATGCGTTATAGGTCATACCTTATACGTGATACGTCATACGTTATACGTTATACGTGATACGTTATACGTTATACGTTATACGTTATACGTTATACGTTATACGTTGTACGTTATACGTTAAACGTTAGACGTTATATGTTATACGTTATACGTTGTACGTTATACGTTATATGTAATATGTAATACGTTATACGTTATACGCTAAACGTTATACGTTACACGTTATACGTTATACGTTATGCGTTATACGTTATACGTTATACGTTATACGTTATACGTTATACGTTATACGTTATACGTTATACGTTATACGTTATACGTTATACGTTATACGTTATACGTTATACGTTATACGTTATACGTTATACGTTATACGTTATACGTTATACGTTATACGTTATACGTTATGCGTTATACGCTATACGTTATGTGTTATAGGATATACGTTATACGTTGTACGTTATACGTTATACGTTATACGTTATACGTTATACGTTGTACGTTATACGTTAAACGTTAGACGTTATATGTTATACGTTATACGTTGTACGTTATACGTTATATGTAATATGTAATACGTTATACGTTATACGCCATACGTTATACGTTACACGTTTAACGTTTTACGTTATGCGTTATACGTTATGCGTTATACGTTATACGTTATACGTAATACGTTTTACGTTATACGTTATACGTTATACGTTATACGTTATACGTTATTCGTTATACGTTATACGTTATACGTTATACGTTATACGTTATACGTTATACGTTATACGTTATACGCTATACGTTAAACGTTATACGTTATACGTTATGCGTTATACGTTATAGGTTATACGTTATGCGTTATACGTTATACGTTATACGTTATACGTTCGAGGTTATACGTTATACGTTATACGTTATACGTTATACGTTATACGTTATACGTTATACGTTATACGTTATACGTTATACGTTATACGTTATACGTTATACGTTATACGTTATACGTTATACGGTATACGTTATACGTTATACGTTATACGTTATACGTTATACGTTATACGTTATACGTTATACGTTATTCGTTATACGTTATACGTTATACGTTATACGTTGTACGTTATACGTTATACGTTATACGTTATACGCTATACGTTAAACGTTATACGTTATACGTTATGCGTTATACGTTATACGATATACGTTATACGTTATACGTTGTACGTTATACGCAATACGTTAAACGTTATACGTTATACGTTATGCGTTATACGTTATAGGTTATACGTTATGCGTTATACGTTATACGTTATACGTTTGACGTTATACGTTATGCGTTATAGGATATACGTTATACGTTATACGTTATACGTTAAACGTTATACGCTATACGTTATACGTTATACGTTATACGTTATACGTTATACGTTATACGTTATACGGTATACGTTATACGTTATGCGTTATACGTTATACGTTACTCGTTATACGTAATATGTAATACGTTTTACGTTATAAGTTATACGTTATACGTTAAACGTTATACGTTATACGTTATACGTTATTCGTTATACGTTATACGATATACGTTATACGTTATACGCTATACGTTATACGTTATACGTTATACGTTATACGGTATGCGTTATGCGTTATACGTTATACGTTATACGTTATACGTTAAACGTTATACGTTATACGTTATACGTTATACGTTATACGTTATACGATATACGTTATACGTTATACGTTGTACGTTATACGTTATACGTTATACGTTATTCGTTATACGTTATACGTTATACGTTATACGTTATACGTTATACGTTATACGGTATGCGTTATGCGTTATACGTTATACGTTATACATTATACGTTATACGTTATACGTTAAACGTTTTACGTTATACGTTATACGTTATACGATATACGTTATACGTTATACGTTATACGTTATACGTTATACGTTAAACGTTATACGTTATACGTTATACGTTATACGTTATACGTTATACGATATACGTTATACGTTATACGTTGTACGTTATACGTTATACGTTATACGTTATACGTTATACGTTATACGTTATAC
Source organism: Ptiloglossa arizonensis (assembly GCF_051014685.1). Classification (NCBI taxonomy): domain Eukaryota; kingdom Metazoa; phylum Arthropoda; class Insecta; order Hymenoptera; family Colletidae; genus Ptiloglossa; species Ptiloglossa arizonensis. The sequence continues at coordinate 51,972 of NW_027479064.1, forward strand.
GTTTTACGTTATACGTTATACGTTATACGTTATACATTATACGTTATACGTTATACGATATACGTTATACGTTATACGTTGTACGTTATACGCAATACGTTAAACGTTATACGTTATACGTTATGCGTTATACGTTATAGGTTATACGTTATGCGTTATACGTTATACGTTATACGTTTGACGTTATACGTTATGCGTTATAGGATATACGTTATACGTTATACGTTATACGTTAAACGTTATACGCTATACGTTATACGTTATACGTTATACGTTATACGTTATACGTTATACGTTATACGGTATACGTTATACGTTATGCGTTATACGTTATACGTTACTCGTTATACGTAATATGTAATACGTTTTACGTTATAAGTTATACGTTATACGTTAAACGTTATACGTTATACGTTATACGTTATTCGTTATACGTTATACGATATACGTTATACGTTATACGTTATACGTTATACGTTATACGTTATACGTTATACGGTATGCGTTATGCGTTATACGTTATACGTTATACGTTATACGTTAAACGTTATACGTTATACGTTATACGTTATACGTTATACGTTATACGATATACGTTATACGTTATACGTTGTACGTTATACGTTATACGTTATACGTTATTCGTTATACGTTATACGTTATACGTTATACGTTATACGTTATACGTTATACGGTATGCGTTATGCGTTATACGTTATACGTTATACATTATACGTTATACGTTATACGTTAAACGTTTTACGTTATACGTTATACGTTATACGATATACGTTATACGTTATACGTTATACGTTATACGTTATACGTTAAACGTTATACGTTATACGTTATACGTTATACGTTATACGTTATACGATATACGTTATACGTTATACGTTGTACGTTATACGTTATACGTTATACGTTATACGTTATACGTTATACGTTATACGTTTTACGTTATACGTTATACGTTATACGTTATACATTATACGTTATACGTTATACGTTATACGTTATACGTTATTCGTTATACGTTATACGTTATACGTTATACGTTATACGTTATACGTTATTCGTTATACGTTATACGTTATGCGTTATACGTTATAGGTTATACGTTATACGTTATACGTTATACGTTAAACGTTATACGTTATACGTTAGACGTTATAGTTTATACGTAATACGTAATACGTTATACGTTATACGTTATACGTTATACGTTACACGTTATACGTTATACGTTACACGTTATAAGTTATACGTTATACGTTATACGTTATACGTTATACGTTATACGTTATACGTTATACGTTATACGTTATACGTTATACGTTATATGTTATACGTTATACGTTATACGGTATACGTTATACGTTATGCGTTATACGTTATACGTTATACGTTATACGTTATACGATTGACGTTATACGTTATACGGTATACGTTATGCGTTATACGCTATACGTTATGCGTTATAGGATATACGTTATGCGTTATAGGGTATACGTTATACGTGATACGTTATACGTTTGACGTTATACGTTATACGGTATACGTTATGCGTTATACGCTATACGTTATGCGTTATAGGATATACGTTATGCGTTATAGGATATACGTTATACGTGATACGTTGTACGTTATACGTTATACGTTATACGTTATACGTTATACGTTATACGTTATACCTTATACGTTATACGTTATACGTTATACGTTATACGTTATACGTTATACGTTATACGTTATACGTTAGACGTTATAGGTTATACGTAATACGTAATACGTTATACGTTATACGTTATACGTTACACGTTATACGTTATACGTTATACGTTATACGTTGTACGTTATACGTTGTACGTTATACGTTATACGTTATACGTTATACGTTATACGTTATACGTTATACGTTATACGTTATACGTTATACGTTATACGTTATAGGTTATACGTTATACGTTATACGTTATACGTTATACGTTTTACGTTATACGTTATACGTTATACGTTATACGTTATACGGTATACGTTATGCGTTATACATTATACGTTATACGTTATACGTTATACGTTATACGTTTGACGTTATACGTTTGACGTTATACGTTATACGGTATACGTTATGCGTTATACGCTATACGTTATGCGTTATAGGATATACGTTATACGTGATACGTTGTACGTTATACGTTATACGTTATACGTTATACGTTATACGTTATACGTTATACGTTATACGTTATACGTTATACGTTATACCTTATACGTTATACGTTATACGTTATACGTTATACGTCATACGTTATACGTTATACGTTAGACGTTATAGGTTATACGTAATACGTAATACGATATACGTTATACGTTATACGTTACACGTTATACGTTATACGTTATACGTTATACGTTAGACGTTATAGGTTATACGTAATACGTAATACGATATACGTTATACGTTATACGTTACACGTTATACGTTATACGTTATACGTTATACATTATACGTTATACGCTATACGTAATGCGTTATAGGTCATACCTTATACGTGATACGTCATACGTTAAACGTTATACGTGATACGTTATACGTTATACGTTATACGTTATACGTTGTACGTTATACGTTAAACGTTAGACGTTATATGTTATACGTTATACGTTGTACGTTATACGTTATATGTAATATGTAATACGTTATACGTTCTACGCTATACGTTATACGTTACACGTTATACGTTATACGTTATGCGTTATACGTTATACGTTATTCGGTATACGTTATACGTAATACGTTATACGTTATACGTTATACGTTATACGTTATACGTTATGCGTTATACGTTATACGTTATACGTTATACGTTATACGTTATACGTTATACGTTATACGTTATACGGTATACGTTATACGTTATGCGTTATACGTTATACGTTATACGTTATACGTTATACGTTATACGTTTGACGTTATACGTTATACGGTATACGTTATGCGTTATACGCTATACATTATGCGTTATAGGATATACGTTATGCGTTATAGGATATACGTTATACGTGATACGTTGTACGTTATACGTTATACGTTATACGTTATACGTTATACGTTATACGTTATACGTTATACGTTATACGTTATAGGTTATACGTTATACGTTATACGTTATACGTTATACGTTATACGTTATACGTTATACGTGATACGTTGTACGTTATACGTTATACGTTATACGTTATACGTTATACGTTATACGTTATACGTTATACGTTATACGTTATACGTTATACGATATACGTTATACGTTATACCTTATGCGTTATAGGATATACGTTATACGTTATACGTTATACGTCATACGTTATACGTTATACGTTATACGTTATACGTTATACGTTATACGTTATACGTTATACGTTATACGTTATACGTTATACGTTAAACGTTATACGCTATACGTTATACGTTATACGTTTTACGTTATACGTTATACGTTATACGATATACGTTATACGTTATACGTTATGCGTTATAGGATATACGTTATACGTTATACGGTATACGTTATACGTTATGCGTTATACGTTATACGTTATACGTTATACGTTATACGTTATACGTTATACGTTATACGTTATACGTTATACGTTATACGTTATACGTTATACGTTATACGTTATACGTTATACGTTATACGTTATACGTTATACGTTATACGTTATACGTTATACGTTATACGTTATACGTTATACGTTATACGTTTGACGTTATACATTATACGGTATACGTTATGCGTTATACGCTATACATTATGCGTTATAGGATATACGTTATGCGCTATAGGATATACGTTATACGTGATACGTTGTACGTTTGACGTTATACGCTGTACGTTATACGTTATACGTTATACGTTATACGTTATACGTTATACGTTATACGTCATACGTTATACGTTATACGTTATACGTTATACGTTATACGTTATACGTTATACGTTAAACGTTATACGCTATACGTTATACGTTATACGTTATACGTTATACGTTATACGTTATACGGTATACGTTATACGTTATGCGTTATACGTTATACGTTATACGTTATACGTTATACGTTATACGTTATACGTTATACGTTATACGTTATACGTTATACGGTATACGTTATACGTTATACGTTATACGTTATACGTTATACGTTATACGTTATACGTTATACGTTATACGTTATACGTTATACGTTATACGTTATACGTTATACGTTATACGATATACGTTATACGTTATACGTTATGCGTTATAGGATATACGTTATACGTTATACGTTATACGTTATACGTTATACGTTATACGTTATACGTTATACGTTATACGTTATACGTTAAACGTTATACGCTATACGTTATACGTTATACGTTATACGTTATACGTTATACGTTATACGGTATACGTTATACGTTATGCGTTATACGTTATACGTTATACGTTATACGTTATGCGTTATACGTTATACGTTATACGTTATACGTTTGACGTTATACGTTATACGGTATACGTTATGCGTTATACGCTATACATTATGCGTAATAGGGTATACGTTATGCGTTATAGGATATACGTTATACGTGATACGTTGTACGTTATACGTTATTCTTTATACGTTATACGTTATACGTTATACGTTATACGTTATACGTTATACGTTATACGTTAGACGTTATAGGTTATACGTTAAACGTTTTACGTTATACGTTATACGTTATACGATATACGTTATACGTTATACGTTATGCGTTATAGGATATACGTTATACGTTATACGTTATACGTTATACGTTATACGTTATACGTTATACGTTATACGTTATACGTTATACGTAATACGTTATACGTTATACGTTATACGTTATACGTTATACGTTATACGTTATACGTTATACGTTATACGTTATACGTTATACGTTATACGTTATACGTTATACGTTATACGTTATACGTTATACGTTATACGTTATACGTTATACGTTATACGTTATACGTTTGACGTTATACCTTATACGTTATACGTTATACGTTATACGTTATACATTATACGTTATACGTTATACGTTATACGTTATACGTTATACGTTATACGTTACACGTTATACGTTACTCGTTATACGTAATATGTAATACGTTTTACGTTATAAGTTATACGTTATACGTTATACGTTATACGTTAAACGTAATACGTTATACGTTATACGTTATACGTTATACGTTATACGTTATACGTTATACGTTTGACGTTATACGCTGTACGTTATACGTTATACGTTATACGTTATACGTTATACGTTATACGTTATACGTTATACGTTATACGTTATACGTTATACGTTATACGTTATACGTTATACGTTATACGTTATACGTTATGCGTTATACGTTATACGTTATACGTTATGCGTTATACGTTATACGTTATACGTTATACGTTATACGTTTGACGTTATACGCTGTACGTTATACGTTATACATTATACGTTATACGTTATACGTTATACGTTATACGTTATACGTTATACGTTATACGTTATACGTTATACGTTATACGTTATACGTTATACGTTATACGTTATACGTTATACGTTATACGTTATACGTTAAACGTTATACGCTATACGTTATACGTTATACGTTATACGTTATACGTTATACGTTATACGTTATAAGTTATACGGTATACGTTATACGTTATGCGTTATACGTTATACGTTATACGTTATTCGTTTGACGTTATACGTTATACGTTATACGTTATACGTTATACGTTATACGGTATACGTTATACGTTATGCGTTATACGTTATACGTTATACGTTATACGTTTGACGTTATACGTTATACGGTATACGTTATGCGTTATACGCTATACATTATGCGTAATAGGGTATACGTTATGCGTTATAGGATATACGTTATACGTGATACGTTGTACGTTATACGTTATACTTTATACGTTATACGTTATACGTTATACGTTATACGTTATACGTTATACGTTATACGTTAGACGTTATAGGTTATACGTTAAACGTTTTACGTTACACGTTATACGTTATACGATATACGTTATACGTTATACGTTATACGTTATGCGTTATAGGATATACGTTATACGTTATACGTTATACGTTATACGTTATACGTTATACGTTATACGTTATACGTTATACGTTATACGTTATACGTTATACGTTATACGTTATACGTTATACGTTATACGTTATACGTTATACGTTATACGTTATACGTTATACGTTATACGTTACACGTTATACGTTATACGTTATACGTTATACGTTATACGTTATACGTTACACGTTATACGTTACTCGTTATACGTAATATGTAATACGTTTTACGTTATAAGTTATACGTTATACGTTATACGTTATACGTTATACGTTATACGTTATACGTTATACGTTATACGTTATACGTTATACGTTATACATTATACGTTATCCGTTATACGTTATACGTTATACGTTATACGTTATACGTTATACGTTATACGTTATACGTTATACGTTATACGTTATACGTTATACGTTATACGTTATACGTTATACGTTATACGTTATACGTTATACGTTATACGTTTGACGTTATACATTATACGGTATACGTTATGCGTTATACGCTATACATTATGCGTTATAGGATATACGTTATGCGCTATAGGATATACGTTATACGTGATACGTTGTACGTTTGACGTTATACGCTGTACGTTATACGTTATACGTTATACGTTATACGTTATACGTTATACGTTATACGTCATACGTTATACGTTATACGTTATACGTTATACGTTATACGCTATACGTTATACGTTATACGTTATACGTTATACGTTATACGTTATACGGTATACGGTATACGTTATACGTTATACGTTATACGTTATACGTTATACGTTATACGTTATACGTTATACGTTATACGTTATACGTTATACGTTATACGTTATACGTTATACGTTATACGATATACGTTATACGTTATACGTTATGCGTTATAGGATATACGTTATACGTTATACGTTATACGTTATACGTTATACGTTATACGTTATACGTTATACGTTATACGTTATACGTTATACGTTATACGTTATACGTTATACGTTATACGTTATACGTTATACGTTATACGTTATACGTTATACGTTATACGTTATACGTTATACGTTATACGTTATACGTTATACGTTATACGTCATACGTTATACGTTATACGTTATACGTTATACGTTATACGTTATGCGTTATACGTTATACGTTATACGTTATGCGTTATACGTTATACGTTATACGTTATACGTTATACGTTTGACGTTATACGCTGTACGTTATACGTTATACGTTATACGTTATACGTTATACGTTATACGTTATACGTTATACGTTATACGTTATACGTTATACGTTATACGTTATACGTTATACGTTATACGTTATACGTTATACGTTAAACGTTATACGCTATACGTTATACGTTATACGTTATACGTTATACGTTATACGTTATACGTTATAAGTTATACGGTATACGTTATACGTTATGCGTTATACGTTATACGTTATACGTTATTCGTTTGACGTTATACGTTATACGTTATACGTTATACGTTATACGTTATACGGTATACGTTATACGTTATGCGTTATACGTTATACGTTATACGTTATACGTTTGACGTTATACGTTATACGGTATACGTTATGCGTTATACGCTATACATTATGCGTAATAGGGTATACGTTATGCGTTATAGGATATACGTTATACGTGATACGTTGTACGTTATACGTTATACTTTATACGTTATACGTTATACGTTATACGTTATACGTTATACGTTATACGTTATACGTTAGACGTTATAGGTTATACGTTAAACGTTTTACGTTACACGTTATACGTTAATCGATATACGTTATACGTTATACGTTATACGTTATGCGTTATAGGATATACGTTATACGTTATACGTTATACGTTATACGTTATACGTTATACGTTATACGTTATACGTTATACGTTATACGTTATACGTTATACGTTATACGTTATACGTTATACGTTATACGTTATACGTTATACGTTATACGTTGTACGTTATACGTTATACGTTATACGTTATACGTTATACGTTATACGTTATACGTTATACGTTATACGTTATACGTTACACGTTATACGTTACTCGTTATACGTAATATGTAATACGTTTTACGTTATAAGTTATACGTTATACGTTATACGTTATACGTTATACGTTATACGTTATGCGTTATACGTTATACGTTATACGTTATACGTTACACGTTTGACGTTATACGCTGTACGTTATACGTTATACGTTATACGTTATACGTTATACGTTATACGTTATACGTTATACGTTAAACGTTATACGTTATACGTTATACGTTATACGTTATGCGTTATACGTTATACGTTATACGTTATGCGTTATACGTTATACGTTATACGTTATACGTTACACGTTTGACGTTATACGCTGTACGTTATACGTTATACGTTATACGTTATACGTTATACGTTATACGTTGTACGTTATACGTTAAACGTTATACGTTATACGTTATACGTTATACGTTATACGATATACGTTATACGTTATACGTTATACGTTATATATTATACGTTATACGTTATACGTTATACGTTATGCGTTATGCGTTATACGTTATGCGTTATACGTTATACGTTATACGTTATACGTTATACGTTTTACGTTATACGTTATACGTTATACGATATACGTTATACGTTATACGTTATGCGTTATAGGATATACGTTACACGTTATACGTTATGCGTTATAGGATATACGTTATACGTTATACGTTATACGTTATACGTTATACGTTATACGTTATACGTTATACATTATACGTTATACGTTATGCGTTATACGCTATACGTTATGCGTTATAGGTCATACCTTATACGTGATACGTCATACGTTATACGTTATACGTTATACGTTATACGTTATACGTTATACGTTATACGTTGTACGTTATACGTTAAACGTTATACGTTATACGTTATACGTTATACGTTATACGATATACGTTATACGTTATACGTTATACGTTATATATTATACGTTATACGTTATACGTTATACGTTATGCGTTATGCGTTATACGTTATACGTTATGGGTTATACGTTATACGTTTGACGTTATACGTTATACGTTATACGTTATACGTTATACGTTATACGGTATACGTTATACGTTATACGTTATACGTTAGACGTTATATGTTATACGTTAAACGTTTTACGATATACGTTATACGTTATACGATATACGTTATACGTTATACGTTATGCGTTATAGGATATACGTTATACGTTATACGTTATACGTTAGACGTTATAGGTTATACGTTAAACGTTTTACGTTATACGTTATACGTTATACGATATACGTTATACGTTATACGTTATGCGTTATAGGATATACGTTATACGTTATACGTTATACGTTAAACGTTATACGTTAGACGTTATACGTTATAAGTTATACGGTATACGTTATACGTTATGCGTTATACGTTATACGTTATACGTTATTCGTTTGACGTTATACGTTATACGTTATACATTATACGTTATACGTTATACGTTATACGTTATACGTTATACGTTATACGTTATACGTTATGCGTTATACGTTATACGTTATACGTTATGCGTTATACGTTATACGTTATACGTTATACGTTATACGTTTGACGTTATACGCTGTACGTTATACGTTATACGTTATACGTTATACGTTATACGTTATACGTTATACGTTATACGTTATACGTTATACGTTATACGTTATACGTTATACGTTATACGTTATACGTTATACGTTATACGTTAAACGTTATACGCTATACGTTATACGTTATACGTTATACGTTATACGTTATACGTTATAAGTTATACGGTATACGTTATACGTTATGCGTTATACGTTATACGTTATACGTTATTCGTTTGACGTTATACGTTATACGTTATACATTATACGTTATACGTTATACGGTATACGTTATACGTTATGCGTTATACGTTATACGTTATACGTTATACGTTTGACGTTATACGTTATACGGTATACGTTATGCGTTATACGCTATACATTATGCGTAAGAGGATATACGTTATGCGTTATAGGATATACGTTATACGTGATACGTTGTACGTTATACGTTATACTTTATACGTTATACGTTATACGTTATACGTTATACGTTATACGTTATACGTTATACGTTAGACGTTATAGGTTATACGTTAAACGTTTTACGTTACACGTTATACGTTATACGATATACGTTATACGTTATACGTTATACGTTATGCGTTATAGGATATACGTTATACGTTATACGTTATACGTTATACGTTATACGTTATACGTTATACGTTATACGTTATACGTTATGCGTTATACGTTATACGTTATACGTTATACGTTATACGTTATACGTTATACGTTATACGTTATACGTTATACGTTATACGTTATACGTTATACGTTACACGTTATACGTTACTCGTTATACGTAATATGTAATACGTTTTACGTTATAAGTTATACGTTATACGTTATACGTTATACGTTATACGTTATACGTTATACGTTATACGTTATACGTTATACGTTATACGTTATACGTTATACGTTATACGTTATACGTTATACGTTATACGTTATACGTTATACGTTATACGTTATACGTTATACGTTATACGTTATACGTTATACGTTATACGTTTGACGTTATACATTATACGGTATACGTTATGCGTTATACGCTATACATTATGCGTTATAGGATATACGTTATGCGCTATAGGATATACGTTATACGTGATACGTTGTACGTTTGACGTTATACGCTGTACGTTATACGTTATACGTTATACGTTATACGTTATACGTTATACGTTATACGTTATACGTTATACGTTATACGTTATACGTTATACGTTATACGTTAAACGTTATACGCTATACGTTATACGTTATACGTTATACGTTATACGTTATACGTTATACGGTATACGTTATACGTTATGCGTTATACGTTATACGTTATACGTTATACGTTATACGTTATACGTTATACGTTATACGTTATACGTTATACGTTATACGGTATACGTTATACGTTATACGTTATACGTTATACGTTATACGTTATACGTTATACGTTATACGTTATACGTTATACGTTATACGTTATACGTTATACGTTATACGTTTTACGTTATACGTTATACGTTATACGATATACGTTATACGTTATACGTTATGCGTTATAGGATATACGTTATACGTTATACGTTATGCGTTATAGGATATACGTTATACGTTATACGTTATACGTTATACGTTATACGTTATACGTTATACGTTATGCGTTATACGCTATACGTTATGTGTTATAGGATATACGTTATACGTTGTACGTTATACGTTATACGTTATACGTTATACGTTATATGTTGTACGTTATACGTTAAACGTTAGACGTTATATGTTATACGTTATACGTTGTACGTTATACGTTATATGTAATATGAAATACGTTATACGTTATACGCCATACGTTATACGTTACACGTTTAACGTTTTACGTTATGCGTTATACGTTATGCGTTATACGTTATACGTTATACGTTATACGTTAAACGTTATACGCTATACGTTATACGTTATACGTTATACGTTATACGTTATACGTTATACGGTATACGTTATACGTTATGCGTTATACGTTATACGTTATACGTTATACGTTATGCGTTATACGTTATACGTTATACGTTATACGTTTGACGTTATACGTTATACGGTATACGTTATGCGTTATACGCTATACATTATGCGTAATAGGATATACGTTATGCGTTATAGGATATACGTTATACGTGATACGTTGTACGTTATACGTTATACTTTATACGTTATACGTTATACGTTATACGTTATACGTTATACGTTATACGTTATACGTTAGACGTTATAGGTTATACGTTAAACGTTTTACGTTATACGTTATACGTTATACGATATACGTTATACTTTATACGTTATGCGTTATAGGATATACGTTATACGTTATACGTTATACGTTATACGTTATACGTTATACGTTATACGTTATACGTTATACGTTATACGTTATACGTTATACGTTATACGTTATACGTTATACGTTATACGTTATACGTTATACGTTATACGTTATACGTTATACGTTATACGTTATACGTTATACGTTATACGTTATACGTTATACGTTATACGTTATACGTTATACGTTATACGTTATACGTTATACGTTATACGTTATACGTTATCCGTTATACGTTATACGTTATACGTTATACGTTTGACGTTATACATTATACGTTATACGTTATACGTTATACGTTATACATTATACGTTATACGTTATACGTTATACGTTATACGTTATACGTTACACGTTATACATTACTCGTTATACGTAATATGTAATACGTTTTACGTTATAAGTTATACGTTATACGTTATACGTTATACGTTAAACGTTATACGTTATACGTTATACGTTATACGTTATACGTTATACGTTATACGTTATACGTTATACGTTTGACGTTATACGCTGTACGTTATACGTTATACGTTATACGTTATACGTTATACGTTATACGTTATACGTTATACGTTATACGTTATACGTTATACGTTATACGTTATACGTTATACGTTATACGTTATACGTTATGCGTTATACGTTATACGTTATACGTTATGCGTTATACGTTATACGTTATACGTTATACGTTATACGTTTGACGTTATACGCTGTACGTTATACGATATACGTTATACGTTATACGTTATACGTTATACGTTATACGTTATACGTTATACGTTATACGTTATACGTTATACGTTATACGTTATACGTTATACGTTATACGTTAAACGTTATACGCTATACGTTATACGTTATACGTTATACGTTATACGTTATACGTTATTCGTTTGACGTTATACGTTATACGTTATACGTTATACGTTATACGTTATACGGTATACGTTATACGTTATGCGTTATACGTTATACGTTACACGTTATACGTTTGACGTTATACGTTATACGGTATACGTTATGCGTTATATGCTATACATTATGCGTAATAGGATATACGTTATGCGTTATAAGATATACGTTATACGTGATACGTTGTACGTTATACGTTATACTTTATACGTTATACGTTATACGTTATACGTTATACGTTATACGTTATACGTTATACGTTAGACGTTATAGGTTATACGTTAAATGTTTTACGTTACACGTTATACGTTATACGATATACGTTATACGTTATACGTTATACGTTATGCGTTATAGGATATACGTTATACGTTATACGTTATACGTTATACGTTATACGTTATACGTTATACGTTATACGTTATACGTTATACGTTATACGTTATACGTTATACGTTATACGTTATACGTTATACGTTATACGTTATACGTTATACGTTATACGTTATACGTTATACGTTATACGTTATACGTTAGACGTTATAGGTTATACGTTAAACGTTTTACGTTATACGTTATACGTTATACGATATACGTTATACGTTATACGTTATGCGTTATAGGATATACGTTATACGTTATACGTTATACGTTATACGTTATACGTTATACGTTATACGTTATACGTTATACGTTATACGTTATACGTTATACGTTATACGTTATACGTTATACGTTATACGTTATACGTTATACGTTATACGTTATACGTTATACGTTGTACGTTATACGTTATACGTTATACGTTATACGTTATACGTTATACGTTATACGTTATACGTTATACGTTATACGTTATACGTTATACGTTATACGTTATACGTTATACGTTATACGTTTGACGTTATACATTATACGTTATACGTTATACGTTATACGTTATACATTATACGTTATACGTTATACGTTATACGTTATACGTTATACGTTACACGTTATACATTACTCGTTATACGTAATATGTAATACGTTTTACGTTATAAGTTATACGTTATACGTTATACGTTATACGTTAAACGTTATACGTTATACGTTATACGTTATACGTTATACGTTATACGTTATACGTTATACGTTATACGTTATACGTTTGACGTTATACGCTGTACGTTATACGTTATACGTTATACGTTATACGTTATACGTTATACGTTATACGTTATACGTTATACGTTATACGTTATACGTTATACGTTATACGTTATACGTTATACGTTATACGTTATGCGTTATACGTTATACGTTATACGTTATACGTTATACGTTATACGTTATACGTTATACGTTATACGTTATACGTTATACGTTATACGTTATACGTTATACGTTATACGTTATACGTTATACGTTATACGTTATACGTTATACGTTATACGTTATACGTTATACGTTATACGTTATACGTTATACGTTATACGTTTGACGTTATACATTATACGTTATACGTTATACGTTATACGTTATACATTATACGTTATACGTTATACGTTATACGTTATACGTTATACGTTACACGTTATACATTACTCGTTATACGTAATATGTAATACGTTTTACGTTATAAGTTATACGTTATACGTTATACGTTATACGTTAAACGTTATACGTTATACGTTATACGTTATACGTTATACGTTATACGTTATACGTTATACGTTATACGTTTGACGTTATACGCTGTACGTTATACGTTATACGTTATACGTTATACGTTATACGTTATACGTTATACGTTATACGTTATACGTTATACGTTATACGTTATACGTTATACGTTATACGTTATACGTTATACGTTATGCGTTATACGTTATACGTTATACGTTATGCGTTATACGTTATACGTTATACGTTATACGTTATACGTTTGACGTTATACGCTGTACGTTATACGTTATACGTTATACGTTATACGTTATACGTTATACGTTATACGTTATACGTTATACGTTATACGTTATACGTTATACGTTATACGTTATACGTTATACGTTATACGTTAAACGTTATACGCTATACGTTATACGTTATACGTTGTACGTTATACGTTATACGTTATAAGTTATACGGTATACATTATACGTTATGCGTTATACGTTATACGTTATACGTTATTCGTTTGACGTTATACGTTATACGTTATACGTTATACGTTATACGTTATACGGTATACGTTATACGTTATGCGTTATACGTTATACGTTATACGTTATACGTTTGACGTTATACGTTATACGTTATACGTTATACGTTATACGTTATACGTTTGACGTTATACGCTGTACGTTATACGTTATACGTTATACGTTATACGTTATACGTTATACGTTATAGGTTATACGTTATACGTTATACGTTATACGTTATACGTTGTACGTTATACGCTGTACGTTATACGTTATACGTTATACGTTATACGTTATACGTTATACGTTATACGTTATACGTTATACGTTATACGTTATACGTTATACGTTATACGTTATACGTTATACGTTATACGTTATACGTTATACGTTATACGTTATACGTTATACGTTAAACGTTATACGCTATACGTTATACGTTATACGTTATACGTTATACGTTATACGTTATAAGTTATACGGTATACGTTATACGTTATACGTTATGCGTTATAGGATATACGTTATACGTTATACGTTATACGTTATACGTTATACGTTATACGTTATGCGTTATACGCTATACGTTATGTGTTATAGGATATACGTTATACGTTGTACGTTATACGTTATACGTTATACGTTATACGTTATATGTTGTACGTTATACGTTAAACGTTAGACGTTATATGTTATACGTTATACGTTGTACGTTATACGTTATATGTAATATGAAATACGTTATACGTTATACGCCATACGTTATACGTTACACGTTTAACGTTTTACGTTATGCGTTATACGTTATGCGTTATACGTTATACGTTATACGTTATACGTTAAACGTTATACGCTATACGTTATACGTTATACGTTATACGTTATACGTTATACGTTATACGGTATACGTTATACGTTATGCGTTATACGTTATACGTTATACGTTATACGTTATGCGTTATACGTTATACGTTATACGTTATACGTTTGACGTTATACGTTATACGGTATACGTTATGCGTTATACGCTATACATTATGCGTAATAGGATATACGTTATGCGTTATAGGATATACGTTATACGTGATACGTTGTACGTTATACGTTATACTTTATACGTTATACGTTATACGTTATACGTTATACGTTATACGTTATACGTTATACGTTAGACGTTATAGGTTATACGTTAAACGTTTTACGTTATACGTTATACGTTATACGATATACGTTATACGTTATACGTTATGCGTTATAGGATATACGTTATACGTTATACGTTATACGTTATACGTTATACGTTATACGTTATACGTTATACGTTATACGTTATACGTTATACGTTATACGTTATACGTTATACGTTATACGTTTGACGTTATACGCTGTACGTTATACGTTATACGTTATACGTTATACGTTATACGTTATACGTTATACGTTATACGTTATACGTTATACGTTATACGTTATACGTTATACGTTTGACGTTATACATTATACGGTTTACGTTATGCGTTATACGCTATACATTATGCGTTATAGGATATACGTTATGCGCTATAGGATATACGTTATACGTGATACGTTGTACGTTTGACGTTATACGCTGTACGTTATACGTTATACGTTATACGTTATACGTTATACGTTATACGTTATACGTTATACGTTATACGTTACACGTTATACGTTACTCGTTATACGTAATATGTAATACGTTTTACGTTATAAGTTATACGTTATACGTTATACGTTATACGTTATACGTTATACGTTATACGTTATACGTTATACGTTATACGTTATACGTTATATGTTGTACGTTATACGTTAAACGTTAGACGTTATATGTTATACGTTATACGTTGTACGTTATACGTTATATGTAATATGAAATACGTTATACGTTATACGCCATACGTTATACGTTACACGTTTAACGTTTTACGTTATGCGTTATACGTTATGCGTTATACGTTATACGTTATACGTTATACGTTAAACGTTATACGCTATACGTTATACGTTATACGTTATACGTTATACGTTATACGTTATACGGTATACGTTATACGTTATGCGTTATACGTTATACGTTATACGTTATACGTTATGCGTTATACGTTATACGTTATACGTTATACGTTTGACGTTATACGTTATACGGTATACGTTATGCGTTATACGCTATACATTATGCGTAATAGGGTATACGTTATGCGTTATAGGATATACGTTATACGTGATACGTTGTACGTTATACGTTATACTTTATACGTTATACGTTATACGTTATACGTTATACGTTATACGTTATACGTTATACGTTATACGTTAGACGTTATAGGTTATACGTTAAACGTTTTACGTTATACGTTATACGTTATACGATATACGTTATACGTTATACGTTATGCGTTATAGGATATACGTTATACGTTATACGTTAAACGTTATACGCTATACGTTATACGTTATACGTTATACGTTATACGTTATACGTTATACGGTATACGTTATACGTTATGCGTTATACGTTATACGTTATACGTTTTACGTTTGACGTTATACGTTATACGTTATACGCTATACGTTATACGTTATACGTTATACGTTATACGTTATACGTTATACGGTATACGTTATACGTTATGCGTTATACGTTATACGTTATACGTTTTACGTTTGACGTTATACGTTATACGTTATACGTTATACGTTATACGTTATACGTTATACGGTATACGTTATACGTTATGCGTTATACGTTATACGTTATACGTTATACGTTTGACGTTATACGTTAAACGTTATACGTTATACGTTATACGTTATACGATATACGTTATACGTTATACGTTATACGTTATACGTTTGACGTTATACATTATACGGTATACGTTATGCGTTATACGCTATACATTATGCGTTATAGGATATACGTTATGCGCTATAGGATATACGTTATACGTGATACGTTGTACGTTTGACGTTATACGCTGTACGTTATACGTTATACGTTATACGTTATACGTTATACGTTATACGTTATACGTTATACGTTATACGTTATACGTTATACGTTATACGTTATACGTTATACGTTAAACGTTATACGCTATACGTTATACGTTATACGTTATACGTTATACGTTATACGTTATACGGTATACGTTATACGTTATGCGTTATACGTTATACGTTATACGTTATACGGTATACGTTATACGTTATGCGTTATACGTTATACGTTATACGTTATACGTTTGACGTTATACGTTAAACGTTATACGTTATACGTTATACGTTACACGTTATACGTTATACGTTACACGTTATACGTTATACGTTATACGTTATACGTTATACGGTATACGTTATACGTTATACGTTATACGTTATACGTTATACGTTATACGTTATACGTTATACGTTATACGTTATACGTTATACGTTATACGTTATACGTTATACGTTATACGTTATACGTTTTACGTTATACGTTATACGTTATACGATATACGTTATACGTTATACGTTATGCGTTATAGGATATACGTTATACGTTATACGTTATACGTTATACGTTATACGTTATACGTTATACGTTATACGTTATACGTTATACGTTATACGTTATACGTTATACGTTATACGTTATACGTTATACGTTTGACGTTATACGCTGTACGTTATACGTTATACGTTATACGTTATACGTTATACGTTATACGTTATACGTTATACGTTATACGTTATACGTTAAACGTTATACGTTATACGTTATACGTTATACGATATACGTTATACGTTATACGTTATACGTTATACGTTATACGTTATACGTTATACGTTATGCGTTATACGCTATACGTTATGTGTTATAGGATATACGTTATACGTTGTACGTTATACGTTATACGTTATACGTTATACGTTATATGTTGTACGTTATACGTTAAACGTTAGACGTTATATGTTATACGTTAGACGTTGTACGTTATACGTTATATGTAATATGAAATACGTTATACGTTATACGCCATACGTTATACGTTACACGTTTAACGTTTAACGTTATGCGTTATACGTCATGCGTTATACGTTATACGTTATACGTTATACGTTAAACGTTATACGCTATACGTTATACGTTATACGTTATACGTTATACGTTATACGTTATACGGTATACGTTATACGTTATGCGTTATACGTTATACGTTATACGTTATACGTTATGCGTTATACGTTATACGTTATACGTTATACGTTTGACGTAATACGTTATACGGTATACGTTATGCGTTATACGCTATACATTATGCGTAATAGGATATACGTTATGCGTTATAGGATATACGTTATACGTGATACGTTGTACGTTATACGTTATACTTTATACGTTATACGTTATACGTTATACGTTATACGTTATACGTTATACGTTATACGTTAGACGTTATAGGTTATACGTTAAACGTTTTACGTTATACGTTATACGTTATACGATATACGTTATACGTTATACGTTATGCGTTATAGGATATACGTTATACGTTATACGTTATACGTTATACGTTATACGTTATACGTTATACGTTATACGTTATACGTTATACGTTATACGTTATACGTTATACGTTATACGTTATACGTTATACGTTATACGTTATACGTTATACGTTATACGTTATACGTTATACGTTATACGTTATACGTTACACGTTATACGTTACTCGTTATACGTAATATGTAATACGTTTTACGTTATAAGATATACGTTATACGTTATACGTTATACGTTATACGTTATACGTTATACGTTATACGTTATACGTTATACGTTATACGTTATACGTTATACGTTATACGTTATACGTTAAACGTTATACGCTATACGTTATACGTTATACGTTATACGTTATACGTTATACGTTATACGGTATACGTTATACGTTATGCGTTATACGTTATACGTTATACGTTATACGGTATACGTTATACGTTATGCGTTATACGTTATACGTTATACGTTATACGTTTGACGTTATACGTTAAACGTTATACGTTATACGTTATACGTTACACGTTATACGTTATACGTTATACGTTATACGTTATACGTTATACGTTATACGTTATACGGTATACGTTATACGTTATACGTTATACGTTATACGTTATACGTTATACGTTATACGTTATACGTTATACGTTATACGTTATACGTTATACGTTATACGTTATACGTTATACGTTTTACGTTATACGTTATACGTTATACGATATACGTTATACGTTATACGTTATGCGTTATAGGATATACGTTATACGTTATACGTTATACGTTATACGTTATACGTTATACGTTATACGTTATACGTTATACGTTATACGTTATACGTTATACGTTATACGTTATACGTTATACGTTATACGTTTGACGTTATACGCTGTACGTTATACGTTATACGTTATACGTTATACGTTATACGTTATACGTTATACGTTATACGTTATACGTTATACGTTAAACGTTATACGTTATACGTTATACGTTATACGCTATACGTTATGTGTTATAGGATATACGTTATACGTTGTACGTTATACGTTATACGTTATACGTTATACGTTATATGTTGTACGTTATACGTTAAACGTTAGACGTTATATGTTATACGTTAGACGTTGTACGTTATACGTTATATGTAATATGAAATACGTTATACGTTATACGCCATACGTTATACGTTACACGTTTAATGTTTTACGTTATGCGTTATACGTTATGCGTTATACGTTATACGTTATACGTTATACGTTAAACGTTATACGCTATACGTTATACGTTATACGTTATACGTTATACGTTATACGTTATACGGTATACGTTATACGTTATGCGTTATACGTTATACGTTATACGTTATACGTTATGCGTTATACGTTATACGTTATACGTTATACGTTTGACGTAATACGTTATACGGTATACGTTATGCGTTATACGCTATACATTATGCGTAATAGGATATACGTTATGCGTTATAGGATATACGTTATACGTGATACGTTGTACGTTATACGTTATACTTTATACGTTATACGTTATACGTTATACGTTATACGTTATACGTTATACGTTATACGTTAGACGTTATAGGTTATACGTTAAACGTTTTACGTTATACGTTATACGTTATACGATATACGTTATACGTTATACGTTATGCGTTATAGGATATACGTTATACGTTATACGTTATACGTTATACGTTATACGTTATACGTTATACGTTATACGTTATACGTTATACGTTATACGTTATACGTTACACGTTATACGTTACTCGTTATACGTAATATGTAATACGTTTTACGTTATAAGATATACGTTATACGTTATACGTTATACGTTATACGTTATACGTTATACGTTATACGTTATACGTTATACGTTTTACGTTATACGTTATACGTTATACGATATACGTTATACGTTATACGTTATGCGTTATAGGATATACGTTATACGTTATACGTTATACGTTATACGTTATACGTTATACGTTATACGTTATACGTTATACGTTATACGTTATACGTTATGTGTTATAGGATATACGTTATACGTTGTACGTTATACGTTATACGTTATACGTTATACGTTATATGTTGTACGTTATACGTTAAACGTTAGACGTTATATGTTATACGTTAGACGTTGTACGTTATACGTTATATGTAATATGAAATACGTTATACGTTATACGCCATACGTTATACGTTACACGTTTAATGTTTTACGTTATGCGTTATACGTTATGCGTTATACGTTATACGTTATACGTTATACGTTAAACGTTATACGCTATACGTTATACGTTATACGTTATACGTTATACGTTATACGTTATACGGTATACGTTATACGTTATGCGTTATACGTTATACGTTATACGTTATACGTTATGCGTTATACGTTATACGTTATACGTTATACGTTTGACGTAATACGTTATACGGTATACGTTATGCGTTATACGCTATACATTATGCGTAATAGGATATACGTTATGCGTTATAGGATATACGTTATACGTGATACGTTGTACGTTATACGTTATACTTTATACGTTATACGTTATACGTTATACGTTATACGTTATACGTTATACGTTATACGTTAGACGTTGTAGGTTATACGTTAAACGTTTTACGTTATACGTTATACGTTATACGATATACGTTATACGTTATACGTTATGCGTTATAGGATATACGTTATACGTTATACGTTATACGTTATACGTTATACGTTATACGTTATACGTTATACGTTATACGTTATACGTTATACGTTATACGTTATACGTTATACGTTATACGTTATACGTTATACTTTATACGGTATACGTTATACGTTATGCGTTATACGTTATACGTTATACGTTATACGTTATACGTTATACGTTATACGTTATACGTTATACGTTATACGTTATACGTTATACGTTATACGTTAAACGTTATACGCTATACGTTATACGTTATACGTTATACGTTATACGTTATACGTTATACGGTATACGTTATACGTTATGCGTTATACGTTATACGTTATACGTTATACGTTAAACGTTATACGCTATACGTTATACGTTATACGTTATACGTTATACGTTATACGTTATACGTTATACGTTATACGTTATACGTTATACGTTATACGTTATACGTTATACGTTATACTTTATACGGTATTCGTTATACGTTATGCGTTATACGTTATACGTTATACGTTATACGTTATACGTTATACGTTATACGTTATACGTTATACGTTATACGTTATACGTTATACGTTATACGTTAAACGTTATACGCTATACGTTATACGCCATACGTTATACGTTACACGTTTAATGTTTTACGTTATGCGTTATACGTTATGCGTTATACGTTATACGTTATACGTTATACGTTATACGTTATACGTTAAACGTTATACGTTATACGTTATACGTTATACGATATACGTTATACGTTATACGTTATACGTTATACGTTATACGTTATACGTTATACGTTATGCGTTATACGCTATACGTTATGTGTTATAGGATATACGTTATACGTTGTACGTTATACGTTATACGTTATACGTTATACGTTATATGTTGTACGTTATACGTTAAACGTTAGACGTTATATGTTATACGTTAGACGTTGTACGTTATACGTTATATGTAATATGAAATACGTTATACGTTATACGCCATACGTTATACGTTACACGTTTAACGTTTTACGTTATGCGTTATACGTTATGCGTTATACGTTATACGTTATACGTTATACGTTAAACGTTATACGCTATACGTTATACGTTATACGTTATACGTTATACGTTATACGTTATACGGTATACGTTATACGTTATGCGTTATACGTTATACGTTATACGTTATACGTTATGCGTTATACGTTATACGTTATACGTTATACGTTTGACGTAATACGTTATACGGTATACGTTATGCGTTATACGCTATACATTATGCGTAATAGGATATACGTTATGCGTTATAGGATATACGTTATACGTGATACGTTGTACGTTATACGTTATACTTTATACGTTATACGTTATACGTTATACGTTATACGTTATACGTTATACGTTATACGTTAGACGTTATAGGTTATACGTTAAACGTTTTACGTTATACGTTATACGTTATACGATATACGTTATACGTTATACGTTATGCGTTATAGGATATACGTTATACGTTATACGTTATACGTTATACGTTATACGTTATACGTTATACGTTATACGTTATACGTTATACGTTATACGTTATACGTTATACGTTATACGTTATACGTTATACGTTATACGTTATACGTTATACGTTATACGTTATACGTTATACGTTACACGTTATACGTTACTCGTTATACGTAATATGTAATACGTTTTACGTTATAAGATATACGTTATACGTTATACGTTATACGTTATACGTTATACGTTATACGTTATACGTTATACGTTATACGTTATACGTTATACGTTATACGTTATACGTTATACGTTATACGGTATACGTTATACGTTATGCGTTATACGTTATACGTTATACGTTTTACGTTTGACGTTATACGTTATACGTTATACGTTATACGTTATACGTTATACGTTATACGGTATACGTTATACGTTATGCGTTATACGTTATACGTTATACGTTATACGTTTGACGTTATACGTTAAACGTTATACGTTATACGTTATACGTTATACGTTATACGTTATACGTTATACGTTATACGTTATACGTTATACGTTATACGTTATACGTTATACGTTATACGTTATACGTTATACGTTATACGTTATACGTTATACGTTTGACGTTATACATTATACGGTATACGTTATGCGTTATACGCTATACATTATGCGTTATAGGATATACGTTATGCGCTATAGGATATACGTTATACGTGATACGTTGTATGTTTGACGTTATACGCTGTACGTTATACGTTATACGTTATACGTTATACGTTATACGTTATACGTTATACGTTATACGTTATACGTTATACGTTATACGTTATACGTTATACGTTATACGTTATACGTTATACGTTAAACGTTATACGCTATACGTTATACGTTATACGTTATACGTTATACGTTATACGTTATACGTTATACGGTATACGTTATACGTTATGCGTTATACGTTATACGTTATACGTTATACGTTATACGTTATACGTTATACGTTATACGTTATACGTTATACGTTATACGGTATACGTTATACGTTATACGTTATACGTTATACGTTATACGTTATACGTTATACGTTATACGTTATACGTTATACGTTATACGTTATACGTTATACGTTATACGTTTTACGTTATACGTTATACGTTATACGATATACGTTATGCGTTATACGTTATGCGTTATAGGATATACGTTATACGTTATACGTTATGCGTTATAGGATATACGTTATACGTTATACGTTATACGTTATACGTTATACGTTATACGTTATGCGTTATACGCTATACGTTATGTGTTATAGGATATACGTTATACGTTGTACGTTATACGTTATACGTTATACGTTATACGTTATATGTTGTACGTTATACGTTAAACGTT
Organism: Ptiloglossa arizonensis; assembly: GCF_051014685.1. Taxonomy (NCBI): domain Eukaryota; kingdom Metazoa; phylum Arthropoda; class Insecta; order Hymenoptera; family Colletidae; genus Ptiloglossa; species Ptiloglossa arizonensis. Next base: position 77,532 of record NW_027479064.1, read on the forward strand.
AGACGTTATATGTTATACGTTATACGTTGTACGTTATACGTTATATGTAATATGAAATACGTTATACGTTATACGCCATACGTTATACGTTACACGTTTAACGTTTTACGTTATGCGTTATACGTTATGCGTTATACGTTATACGTTATACGTTATACGTTAAACGTTATACGCTATACGTTATACGTTATACGTTATACGTTATACGTTATACGTTATACGGTATACGTTATACGTTATGCGTTATGCGTTATACGTTATACGTTATACGTTATGCGTTATACGTTATACGTTATACGTTATACGTTTGACGTTATACGTTATACGGTATACGTTATGCGTTATACGCTATACATTATGCGTAATAGGATATACGTTATGCGTTATAGGATATACGTTATACGTGATACGTTGTACGTTATACGTTATACTTTATACGTTATACGTTATACGTTATACGTTATACGTTATACGTTATACGTTATACGTTATACGTTAGACGTTATAGGTTATACGTTAAACGTTTTACGTTATACGTTATACGTTATACGATATAGGTTATACGTTATACGTTATGCGTTATGGGATATACGTTATACGTTATACGTTATACGTTATACGTTATACGTTATACGTTATACGTTATACGTTATACGTTATACGTTATACGTTATACGTTATACGTTATACGTTATACGTTATACGTTATACGTTATACGTTATACGTTATACGTTATACGTTATACGTTATACGTTATACGTTATACGTTATACATTATACGTTATACGTTATACGTTATACGTTATACGTTATACGTTATACGTTTGACGTTATACATTATACGTTATACGTTATACGTTATACGTTATACATTATACGTTATACGTTATACGTTATACGTTATACGTTATACGTTACACGTTATACATTACTCGTTATACGTAATATGTAATACGTTTTACGTTATAAGTTATACGTTATACGTTATACGTTATACGTTAAACGTTATACGTTATACGTTATACGTTATACGTTATACGTTATACGTTATACGTTTGACGTTATACGCTGTACGTTATACGTTATACGTTATACGTTATACGTTATACGTTATACGTTATACGTTATACGTTATACGTTATACGTTATACGTTATACGTTATACGTTATACGTTATACGTTATACGTTATGCGTTATACGTTATGCGTTATACGTTATACGTTATACGTTATGCGTTATACGTTATACGTTATACGTTATACGTTATACGTTTGACGTTATACGCTGTACGTTATACGTTATACGTTATACGTTATACGTTATACGTTATACGTTATACGTTATACGTTATACGTTATACGTTATACGTTATACGTTATACGTTATACGTTATACGTTATACGTTATACGTTATACGTTATACGTTATACGTTATACGTTAAACGTTATACGCTATACGTTATACGTTATACGTTATACGTTATACGTTATACGTTATAAGTTATACGGTATACGTTATACGTTATGCGTTATACGTTATACGTTATACGTTATTCGTTTGACGTTATACGTTATACGTTATACGTTATACGTTATACGTTATACGGTATACGTTATACGTTATGCGTTATACGTTATACGTTATACGTTATACGTTTGACGTTATACGTTATACGGTATACGTTATGCGTTATACGCTATACATTATGCGTAATAGGATATACGTTATGCGTTATAGGATATACGTTATACGTGATACGTTGTACGTTATACGTTATACTTTATACGTTATACGTTATACGTTATACGTTATACGTTATACGTTATACGTTATACGTTATACGTTAGACGTTATAGGTTATACGTTAAACGTTTTACGTTACACGTTATACGTTATACGATATACGTTATACGTTATACGTTATACGTTATGCGTTATAGGATATACGTTATACGTTATACGTTATACGTTATACGTTATACGTTATACGTTATACGTTATACGTTATACGTTATACGTTATACGTTATACGTTATACGTTATACGTTATACGTTATACGTTATACGTTATACGTTATACGTTATACGTTATACGTTATACGTTATACGTTATACGTTATACGTTATACGTTACACGTTATACGTTACTCGTTATACGTAATATGTAATACGTTTTACGTTATAAGTTATACGTTATACGTTATACGTTATACGTTATACGTTATACGTTATACGTTATACGTTATACGTTATACGTTATACGTTATACGTTATCCGTTATACGTTATACGTTATACGTTATACGTTATACGTTATACGTTATACGTTATACGTTATACGTTATACGTTATACGTTTGACGTTATACATTATACGGTATACGTTATGCGTTATACGCTATACATTATGCGTTATAGGATATACGTTATGCGCTATAGGATATACGTTATACGTGATACGTTGTACGTTTGACGTTATACGCTGTACGTTATACGTTATACGTTATACGTTATACGTTATACGTTATACGTTATACGTTATACGTTACACGTTATACGTTACTCGTTATACGTAATATGTAATACGTTTTACGTTATAAGTTATACGTTATACGTTATACGTTATACGTTATACGTTATACGTTATACGTTATACGTTATACGTTATATGTTGTACGTTATACGCTAAACGTTAGACGTTATATGTTATACGTTATACGTTGTACGTTATACGTTATATGTAATATGAAATACGTTATACGTTATACGCCATACGTTATACGTTACACGTTTAACGTTTTACGTTATGCGTTATACGTTATGCGTTATACGTTATACGTTATACGTTATACGTTATACGTTATACGTTATACGTTATACGTTATACGGTATACGTTATACGTTATGCGTTATACGTTATACGTTATACGTTATACGTTATGCGTTATACGTTATACGTTATACGTTATACGTTTGACGTTATACGTTATACGGTATACGTTATGCGTTATACGCTATACATTATGCGTAATAGGATATACGTTATGCGTTATAGGATATACGTTATACGTGATACGTTGTACGTTATACGTTATACTTTATACGTTATACGTTATACGTTATACGTTATACGTTATACGTTATACGTTATACGTTATACGTTAGACGTTATAGGTTATACGTTAAACGTTTTACGTTATACGTTATACGTTATACGATATACGTTATACGTTATACGTTATGCGTTATAGGATATACGTTATACGTTATACGTTATACGTTATACGTTATACGTTATACGTTATACGTTATACGTTATACGTTATACGTTATACGTTATACGTTATACGTTATACGTTATACGTTATACGTTATACGTTATACGTTATACGTTATACGTTATACGTTATACGTTATACGTTATACGTTATACGTTATACGTTATACGTTATACGTTATACGTTATACGTTATACGTTATACGTTATACGTTATACGTTATACGTTTGACGTTATACATTATACGTTATACGTTATACGTTATACGTTATACATTATACGTTATACGTTATACGTTATACGTTATACGTTATACGTTATACGTTACACGTTATACGTTACTCGTTATACGTAATATGTAATACGTTTTACGTTATAAGTTATACGTTATACGTTATACGTTATACGTTAAACGTTATACGTTATACGTTATACGTTATACGTTATACGTTATACGTTATACGTTATACGTTATACGTTATACGTTTGACGTTATACGCTGTACGTTATACGTTATACGTTATACGTTATACGTTATACGTTATACGTTATACGTTATACGTTATACGTTATACGTTATACGTTATACGTTATACGTTATACGTTATACGTTATACGTTATGCGTTATACGTTATACGTTATACGTTATGCGTTATACGTTATACGTTATACGTTATACGTTATACGTTATACGTTATACGTTATACGTTATACGTTATACGTTATACGTTATACGTTATACGTTATACGTTATACGTTATACGTTATACGTTATACGTTATACGTTATACGTTAAACGTTATACGCTATACGTTATACGTTATACGTTATACGTTATACGTTATACGTTATACGTTATAAGTTATACGGTATACGTTATACGTTATGCGTTATACGTTATACGTTATACGTTATTCGTTTGACGTTATACGTTATACGTTATACGTTATACGTTATACGTTATACGGTATACGTTATACGTTATGCTTTATACGTTATACGTTATACGTTATACGTTTGACGTTATACGTTATACGGTATACGTTATGCGTTATACGCTATACATTATGCGTAATAGGGTATACGTTATGCGTTATAGGATATACGTTATACGTGATACGTTGTACGTTATACGTTATACTTTATACGTTATACGTTATACGTTATATGTTATACGTTATACGTTATACGTTATACGTTAGACGTTATAGGTTATACGTTAAACGTTTTACGTTACACGTTATACGTTATACGATATACGTTATACGTTATACGTTATACGTTATGCGTTATAGGATATACGTTATACGTTATACGTTATACGTTATACGTTATACGTTATACGTTATACGTTATACGTTATACGTTATACGTTATACGTTATACGTTATACGTTATACGTTATACGTTATACGTTATACGTTATACGTTATACGTTATACGTTATACGTTATACGTTATACGTTATACGTTACACGTTATACGTTACTCGTTATACGTAATATGTAATACGTTTTACGTTATAAGTTATACGTTATACGTTATACGTTATACGTTATACGTTATACGTTATACGTTATACGTTATACGTTATACGTTATACGTTATACGTTATCCGTTATACGTTATACGTTATACGTTATACGTTATACGTTATACGTTATACGTTATACGTTATACGTTATACGTTTGACGTTATACATTATACGGTATACGTTATGCGTTATACGCTATACATTATGCGTTATAGGATATACGTTATGCGCTATAGGATATACGTTATACGTGATACGTTGTACGTTTGACGTTATACGCTGTACGTTATACGTTATACGTTATACGTTATACGTTATACGTTATACGTTATACGTTATACGTTATACGTTATACGTTATACGTTATACGTTATACGTTAAACGTTATACGCTATACGTTATACGTTATACGTTATACGTTATACGTTATACGTTATACGGTATACGTTATACGTTATGCGTTATACGTTATACGTTATACGTTATACGTTATACGTTATACGTTATACGTTATACGTTATACGTTATACGTTATACGTTATACGTTATACGTTATACGTTATACGTTATACGTTAAACGTTATACGCTATACGTTATACGTTATACGTTATACGTTATACGTTATACGTTATACGGTATACGTTATACGTTATGCGTTATACGTTATACGTTATACGTTTTACGTTTGACGTTATACGTTATACGTTATACGTTATACGTTATACGTTATACGTTATACGTTATACGGTATACGTTATACGTTATGCGTTATACGTTATACGTTATACGTTACACGTTTGACGTTATACGTTAAACGTTATACGTTATACGTTATACGTTATACGTTATACGTTATACGTTATACGTTATACGTTATACGTTATACGTTATACGTTATACGGTATACGTTATACGTTATACGTTATACGTTATACGTTATACGTTATACGTTATACGTTATACGTTATACGTTATACGTTATACGTTATACGTTATACGTTATACGTTATACGTTTTACGTTATACGTTATACGTTATACGATATACGTTATACGTTATACGTTATGCGTTATAGGATATACGTTATACGTTATACGTTATACGTTATACGTTATACGTTATACGTTATACGTTATACGTTATACGTTATACGTTATACGTTATACGTTATACGTTATACGTTATACGTTATACGTTTGACGTTATACGCTGTACGTTATACGTTATACGTTATACGTTATACGTTATACGTTATACGTTATACGTTATACGTTATACGTTATACGTTAAACGTTATACGTTATACGTTATACGTTATACGATATACGTTATACGTTATACGTTATACGTTATACGTTATACGTTATACGTTATGCGTTATACGCTATACGTTATGTGTTATAGGATATACGTTATACGTTGTACGTTATACGTTATTCGTTATACGTTATACGTTATATGTTGTACGTTATACGTTAAACGTTAGACGTTATATGTTATACGTTAGACGTTGTACGTTATACGTTATATGTAATATGAAATACGTTATACGTTATACGCCATACGTTATACGTTACACGTTTAACGTTTTACGTTATGCGTTATACGTTATGCGTTATACGTTATACGTTATACGTTATACGTTAAACGTTATACGCTATACGTTATACGTTATACGTTATACGTTATACGTTATACGTTATACGGTATACGTTATACGTCATGCGTTATACGTTATACGTTATACGTTATACGTTATGCGTTATACGTTATACGTTATACGTTATACGTTTGACGTTATACGTTATACGGTATACGTTATGCGTTATACGCTATACATTATGCGTAATAGGATATACGTTATGCGTTATAGGATATACGTTATACGTGATACGTTGTACGTTATACGTTATACTTTATACGTTATACGTTATACGTTATACGTTATGCGTTATACGTTATACGTTATACGTTTTACGTTTGACGTTATACGTTATACGTTATACGTTATACGTTATACGTTATACGTTATACGGTATACGTTATACGTTATGCGTTATACGTTATACGTTATACGTTATACGTTATACGGTATACGTTATACGTTATGCGTTATACGTTATACGTTATACGTTTTACGTTTGACGTTATACGTTATACGTTATACGTTATACGTTATACGTTATACGTTATACGTTATGCGTTATACGCTATACGTTATGTGTTATAGGATATACGTTATACGTTGTACGTTATACGTTATACGTTATACGTTATACGTTATACGTTGTACGTTATACGTTAAACGTTAGACGTTATATGTTATACGTTATACGTTGTACGTTATACGTTATACGTTATACGTTATTCGTTATACGTTATACGTTATACGTTATACGTTATACGTTATACGTTATACGTTATACGTTATACGTTATACGCTATACGTTAAACGTTATACGTTATACGTTATGCGTTATACGTTATAGGTTATACGTTATGCGTTATACGTTATACGTTATACGTTATACGTTTGAGGTTATATGTTATACGTTATACGTTGTACGTTATACGTTATATGTAATATGTAATACGTTATACGTTATACGCCATACGTTATACGTTACACGTTTAACGTTTTACGTTATACGTTATACGTTATACGTTATACGTTATACGTTATACGTTATACGTTATACGTTATACGTTATACGTTATACGTTATACGGTATACGTTATACGTTATACGTTATACGTTATACGTTTGACGTTATACGCTGTACGTTATACGTTATACGTTATACGTTATACGTTATACGTTATACGTTATACGTTATACGTTATACGTTATACGTTAAACGTTATACGTTATACGTTATACGTTATACGATATACGTTATACGTTATACGTTATACGTTATACGTTATACGTTATACGTTATGCGTTATACGATATACGTTATGTGTTATAGGATATACGTTATACGTTGTACGTTATAAGTTATACGTTATACGTTATACGTTATATGTTGTACGTTATACGTTAAACGTTAGACGTTATATGTTATACGTTAGACGTTGTACGTTATACGTTATATGTAATATGAAATACGTTATACGTTATACGCCATACGTTATACGTTACACGTTTAACGTTTTACGTTATGCGTTATACGTTATGCGTTATACGTTATACGTTATACGTTATACGTTAAACGTTATACGCTATACGTTATACGTTATACGTTATACGTTATACGTTATACGTTATACGGTATACGTTATACGTTATGCGTTATACGTTATACGTTATACGTTATACGTTATGCGTTATACGTTATACGTTATACGTTATACGTTTGACGTTATACGTTATACGGTATACGTTATGCGTTATACGCTATACATTATGCGTAATAGGATATACGTTATGCGTTATAGGATATACGTTATACGTGATACGTTGTACGTTATACGTTATACTTTATACGTTATACGTTATACGTTATACGTTATACGTTATACGTTATACGTTATACGTTAGACGTTATAGGTTATACGTTAAACGTTTTACGTTATACGTTATACGTTATACGATATACGTTATACGTTATACGTTATGCGTTATAGGATATACGTTATACGTTATACGTTATACGTTATACGTTATACGTTATACGTTATACGTTATACGTTATACGTTATACGTTATACGTTATACGTTATACGTTATACGTTATACGTTATACGTTATACGTTATACGTTATGCGTTATACGTTATACGTTATACGTTATACGTTATACGTTATACGTTACACGTTATACGTTACTCGTTATACGTAATATGTAATACGTTTTACGTTATAAGATATACGTTATACGTTATACGTTATACGTTATACGTTATACGTTATACGTTATACGTTATACGTTATACGTTATACGTTATACGTTATACGTTATACGTTATACGTTATACGTTATACGTTATACGTTATACGTTATACGTTATACGTTATACGTTATACGTTATACGTTATACGTTATACGTTATACGTTATACGTTATACGTTATACGTTATACGTTAAACGTTATACGCTATACGTTATACGCTATACGTTATACGTTATACGTTATACGTTATACGTTATACGGTATGCGTTATACGTTATGCGTTATACGTTATACGTTATACGTTATACGTTATACGTTATACGTTATACGTTATACGTTATACGTTATACGTTATACGTTATACGTTATACGTTAAACGTTATACGCTATACGTTATACGTTATACGTTATACGTTATACGTTATACGTTATACGTTATACGGTATCCGTTATACGTTATGCGTTATACGTTATACGTTATACGTTTTACGTTTGACGTTATACGTTATACGTTATACGTTATACGTTATACGTTATACGTTATACGGTATACGTTATACGTTATGCGTTATACGTTATACGTTATACGTTATACGTTATACGGTATACGTTATACGTTATGCGTTATACGTTATACGTTATACGTTTTACGTTTGACGTTATACGTTATACGTTATACGTTATACGTTATACGTTATACGTTATACGTTATACGGTATACGTTATACGTTATGCGTTATACGTTATACGTTATACGTTATACGTTTGACGTTATACGTTAAACGTTATACGTTATACGTTATACGTTATACGTTATACGTTATACGTTATACGTTATACGTTATACGTTATACGTTATACGTTATACGTTATACGTTATACGGTATACGTTATACGTTATACGTTATACGTTATACGTTATACGTTATACGTTATACGTTATACGTTATACGTTATACGTTATACGTTATACGTTATACGTTATACGTTATACGTTTTACGTTATACGTTATACGTTATACGATATACGTTATACGTTATACGTTATGCGTTATAGGATATACGTTATACGTTATACGTTATACGTTATACGTTATACGTTATACGTTATACGTTATACGTTATACGTTATACGTTATACGTTATACGTTATACGTTATACGTTATACGTTTGACGTTATACGCTGTACGTTATACGTTATACGTTATACGTTATACGTTATACGTTATACGTTATACGTTATACATTAAACGTTATACGTTATACGTTACACGTTATACGATATACGTTATACGTTATACGTTATACGTTATACGTTATACGTTATACGTTATGCGTTATACGCTATACGTTATGTGTTATAGGATATACGTTATACGTTGTACGTTATACGTTATACGTTATACGTTATACGTTATACGTTGTACGTTATACGTTAAACGTTAGACGTTATATGTTATACGTTATACGTTGTACGTTATACGTTATACGTTATACGTTATTCGTTATACGTTATACGTTATACGTTATACGTTATACGTTATACGTTATACGTTATACGTTATACGTTATACGTTATGCGTTATACGTTATAGGTTATACGTTATGCGTTATACGTTATACGTTATACGTTATACGTTTGAGGTTATATGTTATACGTTATACGTTGTACGTTATACGTTATATGTAATATGTAATACGTTATACGTTATACGCCATACGTTATACGTTACACGTTTAACGTTTTACGTTATACGTTATACGTTATACGTTATACGTTATACGTTATACGTTATACGTTATACGTTATACGTTATACGTTATACGTTATACGGTATACGTTATACGTTATACGTTATACGTTATACGTTATACGTTATACGTTATACGTTATACGTTATACGTTATACGTTATACGTTATTCGTTATACGTTATACGTTATACGTTATACGTTGTACGTTATACGTTATACGTTATACGTTATACGCTATACGTTAAACGTTATACGTTATACGTTATGCGTTATACGTTATACGATATACGTTATACGTTATACGTTGTACGTTATACGCTATACGTTAAACGTTATACGTTATACGTTATGCGTTATACGTTATAGGTTTTACGTTATGCGTTATACGTTATACGTTATACGTTTGACGTTATACGTTATGCGTTATAGGATATACGTTATACGTTATACGTTATACGTTATACGTTATACGCTATACGTTAAACGTTATACGTTATACGTTATGCGTTATACGTTATAGGTTATACGTTATGCGTTATACGTTATACGTTATACGTTATACGTTTGAGGTTATACGTTATACGTTATACGTTATACGTTATACGTTATACGTTATACGTTATACGTTATACGTTATACGTTATACGTTATACGTTATACGTTATACGTTATACGTTATACGTTAAACGTTATACGTTATACGTAATACGTTATACGATATACGTTATACGTTATACGTTGTACGTTATACGTTATACGTTATACGTTATACGTTATACGTTGTACGTTATACGTTAAACGTTAGACGTTATATGTTATACGTTATACGTTTTACGTTATACGTTATATGTAACATGTAATACGTTATACGTTATACGCCATACGTTATACGTTACACGTTTAACGTTTTACGTTGTGCGTTATACGTTATGCGTTATACGTTATACGTTATACGTAATACGTTATACGTTATACGTTATACGTTATACGTTATACGTTATACGTTATACGTTATACGTTATACGTTATTCGTTATACGTTATACGTTATACGTTATACGTTACACGTTATACGTTATACGTTATACGTTATACGCTATACGTTAAACGTTATACGTTATACGTTATGCGTTATACGTTATAGGTTATACGTTATGCGTTATACGTTATACGTAATACGTTTGACGTTATACGTTATACGTTATACGTTATACGTTATACGTTATACGTTATACGTTATACGTTATACGTTATACGTTATACGTTATACGTTATACGTTATACGTTATACGTTATACGTTATACGTTATACGTTATACGTTATACGTTATACGTTATACGTTATACGTTATACGTTATACGTTATTCGTTATACGTTATACGTTATACGTTATACGTTATACGTTATACGTTATACGTTATACGTTATACGTTATACGTTATACGTTAAACGTTATACGTTATACGTTATACGTTATACGATATACGTTATACGTTATACGTTATACGTTATACGTTATACGTTATACGTTATACGTTATGCGTTATACGTTATACGTTATACGTTATACGTTATACGTTATACGTTAAACGTTATACGTTATACGTAATACGTTATACGATATACGTTATACGTTATACGTTGTACGTTATACGTTATACGTTATACGTTATACGTTATACGTTATGCGTTATACGTTATACGTTATACGTTATGCGTTATACGTTATACGTTATACGTTTTACGTTACACGTTTGACGTTATACGTTATACATTGTACGTTATACGTTAAACGTTAGACGTTATATGTTATACGTTATACGTTGTACGTTATACGTTATATGTAATATGTAATACGTTATACGTTATACGCCATACGTTATACGTTACACGTTTAACGTTTTACGTTATGCGTTATACGTTATGCGTTATACGTTATACGTTATACGTAATACGTTATACGTTATACGTTATACGTTATACGTTATACGTTATACGTTATACGTTATTCGTTATACGTTATACGTTGTACGTTATACGTTATACGTTATACGTTATACGTTATACGTTATACGCTATACGTTAAACGTTATACGTTATACGTTATGCGTTATACGTTATAGGTTATACGTTATGCGTTATACGTTATACGTTATACGTTATACGTTATACGTTATACGTTATACGTTATACGTTATACGTTATACGTCATACGTTATACGTTATACGTTATACGTTATACGTTTTACGTTATACGTTATACGTTATACGATATACGTTATACGTTATACGTTATGCGTTATAGGATATACGTTATACGTTATACGTTATACGTTATACGTTATACGTTATACGTTATACGTTATACGTTATACGTTATACGTTATACGTTATACGTTATACGTTATACGTTTGACGTTATACGCTGTACGTTATACGTTATACGTTATACGTTATACGTTATACGTTATACGTTATACGTTATACGTTAAACGTTATACGTTATACGTTACACGTTATACGATATACATTATACGTTATACGTTATACGTTATACGTTATACGTTATACGTTATGCGTTATACGCTATACGTTATGTGTTATAGGATATACGTTATACGTTGTACGTTATACGTTATACGTTATACGTTATACGTTATACGTTGTACGTTATACGTTAAACGTTAGACGTTATATGTTATACGTTATACGTTGTACGTTATACGTTATATGTAATATGTAATACGTTATACGTTATACGCCATACGTTATACGTTACACGTTTAACGTTTTACGTTATGCGTTATACGTTATGCGTTATACGTTATACGTTATACGTAATACGTTATACGTTATACGTTATACGTTATACGTTATACGTTATACGTTATTCGTTATACGTTATACGTTATACGTTATACGTTATACGTTATACGTTATACGTTATACGTTATACGCTATACGTTAAACGTTATACGTTATACGTTATGCGTTATACGTTATAGGTTATACGTTATGCGTTATACGTTATACGTTATACGTTATACGTTTGAGGTTATACGTTATACGTTATACGTTATACGTTATACGTTATACGTTATACGTTATACGTTATACGTTATACGTTATACGTTATACGTTATACGGTATACGTTATACGTTATACGTTATACGTTATACGTTATACGTTATACGTTATACGTTATACGTTATACGTTATACGTTATACGTTATACGTTATACGTTATTCGTTATACGTTATACGTTATACGTTATACGTTGTACGTTATACGTTATACGTTATACGTTATACGCTATACGTTAAACGTTATACGTTATACGTTATGCGTTATACGTTATACGATATACGTTATACGTTATACGTTGTACGTTATACGCTATACGTTAAACGTTATACGTTATACGTTATGCGTTATACGTTATAGGTTTTACGTTATGCGTTATACGTTATACGTTATACGTTTTACGTTATGCGTTATACGTTATACGTTATACGTTTGACGTTATACGTTATGCGTTATAGGATATACGTTATACGTTATACGTTATACGTTATACGTTATACGCTATACGTTAAACGTTATACGTTATACGTTATGCGTTATACGTTATAGGTTATACGTTATGCGTTATACGTTATACGTTATACGATATACGTTTGAGGTTATACGTTATACGTTATACGTTATACGTTATACGGTATACGTTATACGTTATACGTTATACGTTATACGATATACGTTATACGTTATACGTTGTACGTTATACGTTATACGTTATACGTTATACGTTATACGTTGTACGTTATACGTTAAACGTTAGACGTTATATGTTATACGTTATACGTTTTACGTTATACGTTATATGTAATATGTAATACGTTATACGTTATACGCCATACGTTATACGTTACACGTTTAACGTTTTACATTGTGCGTTATACGTTATGCGTTATACGTTATACGTTATACGTAATACGTTATACGTTATACGTTATACGTTATACGTTATACGTTATACGTTATACGTTATACGTTATTCGTTATACGTTATACGTTATACGTTATACGTTATACGTTATACGTTATACGTTATACGTTATACGCTATACGTTAAACGTTATACGTTATACGTTATGCGTTATACGTTATAGGTTATACGTTATGCGTTATACGTTATACGTTATACGTTATACGCTATACGTTAAACGTTATACGTTATACGTTATGCGTTATACGTTATAGGTTATACGTTATGCGTTATACGTTATACGTTATACGTTATACGTTTGAGGTTATACGTTATACGTTATACGTTATACGTTATACGGTATACGTTATACGTTATACGTTATACGTTATACGATATACGTTATACGTTATACGTTGTACGTTATACGTTATAAGTTATACGTTATACGTTATACGTTGTACGTTATACGTTAAACGTTAGACGTTATATGTTATACGTTATACGTTTTACGTTATACGTTATATGTAATATGTAATACGTTATACGTTATACGCCATACGTTATACGTTACACGTTTAACGTTTTACATTGTGCGTTATACGTTATGCGTTATACGTTATACGTTATACGTAATACGTTATACGTTATACGCTATACGTTATACGTTATACGTTATACGTTATACGTTATACGTTATTCGTTATACGTTATACGTTATACGTTATACGTTATACGTTATACGTTATACGTTATACGTTATACGCTATACGTTAAACGTTATACGTTATACGTTATGCGTTATACGTTATAGGTTATACGTTATGCGTTATACGTTATACGTAATACGTTTGACGTTATACGTTATACGTTATACGTTATACGTTATACGTTATACGTTATACGTTATACGTTATACGTTATACGTTATACGTTATACGTTATACGTTATACGTTATACGTTATACGTTATACGTTATACGTTATACGTTATACGTTATACGTTATACGTTATACGTTATACGTTATACGTTATACGTTATACGTTATACGTTATTCGTTATACGTTATACGTTATACGTTATACGTTATACGTTATACGTTATACGTTATACGTTATACGTTATACGTTATACGTTAAACGTTATACGTTATACGTTATACGTTATACGATATACGTTATACGTTATACGTTATACGTTATACGTTATACGTTATACGTTATACGTTATACGTTAAACGTTATACGTTATACGTAATACGTTATACGATATACGTTATACGTTATACGTTGTACGTTATACGTTATACGTTATACGTTATACGTTATACGTTATGCGTTATACGTTATACGTTATACGTTATGCGTTATACGTTATACGTTATACGTTATACGTTACACGTTTGACGTTATACGTTATACGTTGTACGTTATACGTTAAACGTTAGACGTTATATGTTATACGTTATACGTTGTACGTTATACGTTATATGTAATATGTAATACGTTATACGTTATACGCCATACGTTATACGTTACACGTTTAACGTTTTACGTTATGCGTTATACGTTATGCGTTATACGTTATACGTTATACGTAATACGTTATACGTTATACGTTATACGTTATACGTTATACGTTATACGTTATTCGTTATATGTTATACGTTGTACGTTATACGTTATAGGTTATACGTTATACGTTATACGTTATACGCTATACGTTAAACGTTATACGTTATACGTTATGCGTTATACGTTATAGGTTATACGTTATGCGTTATACGTTATACGTTATACGTTATACGTTATACGTTATACGTTATACGTTATACGTTATACGTTATACGTTAAACGTTATACGTTATACGTAATACGTTATACGATATAAGTTATACGTTATACGTTGTACGTTATACGTTATACGTTATACGTTATACGTTATACGTTATGCGTTATACGTTATACGTTATACGTTATGCGTTATACGTTATACGTTATACGTTATACGTTACACGTTTGACGTTATATATTATACGTTATACGTTATACGTTATACGTTATACGTTATACGATATACGTTATACGTTATACGTTATTCGTTATAGGATATACGTTATACGTTATACGTTACACGTTATACGTTATACGTTATACGTTATACGTTATACGTTATACGTTATACGTTATTCGATAAACGTTTTACGTTATACGTTATACGTTATACGTTAAACGTTATACGTTATACGTTATACGTTATACGATATATGTTATACGTTATACGTTATACGTTATATATTATACGTTATACGTTATACGTTATACGTTATGCGTTATGCGTTATACGTTATACGTTATGCGTTATACGTTATACGTTTGACGTTATACGTTATACGTTATACGTTATACGTTATACGTTATACGGTATACGTTATACGTTATACGTTATACGTTAGACGTTATAGGTTATACGTTAAACGTTTTACGTTATACGTTATACGTTATACGATATACGTTATACGTTATACGTTATGCGTTATAGGATATACGTTATACGTTATACGTTATACGTTAGACGTTATAGGTTATACGTTAAACGTTTTACGTTATACGTTATACGTTATACGATATACGTTATACGTTATACGTTATGCGTTATAGGATATACGTTATACGTTATACGTTATACGTTATACGTTATACGTTATACGTTATACGTTATACGTTATACGTTATACGTTATACGCTATACGTTAAACGTTATACGTTATACGTTATGCGTTATACGTTATAGGTTATACGTTATGCGTTATACGTTATACGTTATACGTTATACGTTTGAGGTTATACGTTATACGTTATACGTTATACGTTATACGTTATACGTTATACGTTATACGTTATACGTTATACGTTATACGTTATACGTTATGCGTTGTACGTTATACGTTATACGTTATACGGTATACGTTATACGTTATACGTTTTACGTTATACGTTATACGTTATACGTTATACGTTATACGTTATACGTTATACGTTATACGTTATACGTTATACGTTATACGTTAAACGTTATACGCTATACGTTATACGTTATACGTTATACGTTATACGTTATACGTTATACGTTATACGTTATACGTTATACGTTATTCGATATACGTTATACGTTATACGTTATACGTTGTACGTTATACGTTATACGTTATACGTTATACGCTATACGTTAAACGTTATACGTTATACGTTATGCGTTATACGTTATACGATATACGTTATACGTTATACGTTGTACGTTATACGCTATACGTTAAACGTTATACGTTATACGTTATGCGTTATACGTTATAGGTTATACGTTATGCGTTATACGTTATACGTTATACGTTTGACGTTCTACGTTATGCGTTATAGGATATACCTTATACGTTATACGTTATACGTTAAACGTTATACGCTATACGTTATGCGTTATACGTTATACGTTATACGTTATACGTTATACGGTATACGTTATACGTTATGCGTTATACGTTATACGTTATACGTTATACGTTATACGTTATACGTTATACGTTATACGTTATACGTTATACGTTATACGTTATACGTTATACGTTATACGTTATACGTTATACGTTATACGTTAAACGTTATACGCTATACGTTATACGTTATACGTTATACGTTATACGTTATACGTTATACGTTATACGTTATACGGTATACGTTATACGTTATGCGTTATACGTTATACGTTATACGTTTTACGTTTGACGTTATACGTTATACGTTATACGTTTTACGTTTGACGTTATACGTTATACGTTATACGTTATACGTTATACGTTATACGTTATACGGTATACGTTATACGTTATGCGTTATACGTTATACGTTATACGTTATACGTTTGACGTTATACGTTAAACGTTATACGTTATACGTTATACGTTATACGTTATACGTTATACGTTATACGTTATACGTTATACGTTATACGTAATACGTTATACGTTATACGGTATACGTTATACGTTATACGTTATACGTTATACGTTATACGTTATACGTTATACGTTATACGTTATACGTTATACGTTATACGTTATACGTTATACGTTATACGTTATACGTTATACGTTATACGTTATACGTTATACGTTATACGTTATACGTTATACGTTATACGTTATACGTTATACGTTATACGTTATACGTTATACGTTATACGTTATACGTTATACGTTATACGTTATACGTTATACGTTATACGTTATACGTTATACATTATACGTTATACGTTATGCGTTATACGCTATACGTTATGCGTTATAGGTCATACCTTATACGTGATACGTCATACGTTATACGTTATACGTTATACGTTATTCGTTATACGTTTTACGTTATACGTTATACGTTATACGTTATTCGTTATACGTTTTACGTTATACGTTATACGTTATACGTTATACGTTATACGTTATACGTAATACGTTATACGTTATACGGTATACGTTATACGTTATACGTTTTACGTTATACGTTATACGTTATACGTTATACGTTATACGTTATACGTAATACGTTATACGTTATACGGTATACGTTATACGTTATACGTTATACGTTATACGTTATACGTTATACGTTTTACGTTTGACGTTATACGTTATACGTTATACGTTATACGTTTTACGTTTGACGTTATACGTTATACGTTATACGTTATACGTTATACGTTATACGTTATACGGTATACGTTATACGTTATGCGTTATACGTTATACGTTATACGTTATACGTTTGACGTTATACGTTAAACGTTATACGTTATACGTTATACGTTATACGTTATACGTTATACGTTATACGTTATACGTTATACGTTATACGTAATACGTTATACGTTATACGGTATACGTTATACGTTATACGTTATACGTTATACGTTATACGTTATACGTTATACGTTATACGTTATACGTTGTACGTTATACGTTATACGTTATACGTTATACGTTATACGTTATACGTTATGCGTTAGACGTCATACGTTATACGTTATGCGTTATACGTTATACGTTATACGTTATACGTTACACGTTTGACGTTATACGCTGTACGTTATACGTTATACGTTATACGTTATACGTTATACGTTATACGTTATACGTTATACGTTATACGTTAAACGTTATACGTTATACGTTATACGTTATACGATATATGTTATACGTTATACGTTATACGTTATATATTATACGTTATACGTTATACGTTATACGTTATGCGATATGCGTTATACGTTATACGTTATGCGTTATACGTTATACGTTTGACGTTATACGCTATACGTTATACGTTATACGTTATACGTTATACGGTATACGTTATACGGTATACGTTATACGTTAGACGTTATAGGTTATACGTTACACGTTTTACGTTATACGTTATACGTTATACGATATACGTTATACGTTATACGTTATGCGTTATAGGATATACGTTATACGTTATACGTTATACGTTAGACGTTATAGGTTATACGTTAAACGTTTTACGTTATACGTTATACGTTATACGATATACGTTATACGTTATACGTTATGCGTTATAGGATATACGTTATACGTTATACGTTATACGTTATACGTTATACGTTATACGTTATACGTTATACGTTATACGTTATACGTTATACGTTATACGTTATACGTTATACGTTATACGTTATACGTTATACGTTATACGTTATACGTTATACGTTATACGTTATACGTTATACGTTATACGTTACACGTTATACGTTACTCGTTATACGTAATATGTAATACGTTTTACGTTATAAGTTATACGTTATACGTTATACGTTATACGTTAAACGTTATACGTTATACGTTATACGTTATACGTTATACGTTATACGTTATACGTTATACGTTTGACGTTATACGCTGTACGTTATACGTTATACGTTATACGTTACACGTTATACGTTATACGTTATACGTTATACGTTATACGTTATACGTTATACGTTATACGTTATACGTTATACGTTATACGTTATACGTTATACGTTATACGTTATACGTTATACGTTATACGTTATACGTTATACGTTATACGTTATACGTTACACGTTATACGTTACTCGTTATACGTAATATGTAATACGTTTTACGTTATAAGTTATACGTTATACGTTATACGTTATACGTTATACGTTATACGTTATACGTTATACGTTATACGTTATACGTTATACGTTATTCATTATACGTTTTACGTTATACGTTATACGTTATACGTTATACGTTATACGTTATACGTTATACGTTATACGTTATACGTTATACGTTATACGTTATACGTTATACGTTATACGTTATACGTTATACGTTATACGTTATACGTTATACGTTATACGTTATACGTTATACGTTATACGTTATACGTTATACGTTATACGTTATACGTTATACGTTATACGTTATACGTTAAACGTTATACGTTATACGTAATACGTTATACGATATACGTTATACGTTATACGTTGTACGTTATACGTTATACGTTATACGTTATACGTTATACGTTATGCGTTATACGTTATACGTTATACGTTATGCGTTATACGTTATACGTTATACGTTATACGTTACACGTTTGACGTTATACGCTGTACGTTATACGTTATACGTTATACGTTATACGTTATACGTTATACGTTGTACGTTATACGTTAAACGTTATACGTTATACGTTATACGTTATACGTTATACGATATACGTTATACGTTATACGTTATACGTTATATATTATACGTTATACGTTATACGTTATACGTTATGCGTTATGCGTTATACGTTATACGTTATGCGTTATACGTTATACGTTTGACGTTATACGTTATACGTTATACGTTATACGTTATACGGTATACGTTATACGTTATACGTTATACGTTAGACGTTATAGGTTATGCGTTAAACGTTTTACGTTATACGTTATACGTTATACGATATACGTTATACGTTATACGTTATGCGTTATAGGATATACGTTATACGTTATACGTTATACGTTAGACGTTATAGGTTATACGTTAAACGTTTTAGGTTATACGTTATACGTTATACGATATACGTTATACGTTATACGTTATGCGTTATAGGATATACGTTATACGTTATACGTTATACGTTATACGTTATACGTTATACGTTATACGTTATACGTTATACGTTATACGTTATACGTTATACATTATACGTTATACGTTATACGTTATACGTTATACGTTATACGTTACACGTTATACGTTACTCGTTATACGTAATATGTAATACGTTTTACGTTATAAGTTATACGTTATACGTTATACGTTATACGTTATACGTTATACGTTATACGTTATGCGTTATACGTTATACGTTATACGTTATGCGTTATACGTTATACGTTATACGTTATACGTTACACGTTTGACGTTATACGCTGTACGTTATACGTTATACGTTATACGTTATACGTTATACGTTATACGTTGTACGTTATACGTTAAACGTTATACGTTATACGTTATACGTTATACGTTATACGATATACGTTATACGTTATACGTTATACGTTATATATTATACGTTATACGTTATACGTTATACGTTATGCGTTATGCGTTATACGTTATACGTTATGCGTTATACGTTATACGTTTGACGTTATACGTTATACGTTATACGTTATACGTTATACGGTATACGTTATACGTTATACGTTATACGTTAGACGTTATAGGTTATGCGTTAAACGTTTTACGTTATACGTTATACGTTATACGATATACGTTATACGTTATACGTTATGCGTTATAGGATATACGTTATACGTTATACGTTATACGTTAGACGTTATAGGTTATACGTTAAACGTTTTACGTTATACGTTATACGTTATACGATATACGTTATACGTTATACGTTATGCGTTATAGGATATACGTTATACGTTATACGTTATACGTTATACGTTATACGTTATACGTTATACGTTATACGTTATACGTTATACGTTATACGTTATACATTATACGTTATACGTTATACGTTATACGTTATACGTTATACGTTACACGTTATACGTTACTCGTTATACGTAATATGTAATACGTTTTACGTTATAAGTTATACGTTATACGTTATACGTTATACGTTAAACGTTATACGTTATACGTTATACGTTATACGTTATACGTTATACGTTATACGTTATACGTTATACGTTTGACGTTATACGCTGTACGTTATACGTTATACGTTATACGTTATACGTTATACGTTATACGTTATACGTTATACGTTATACGTTATACGTTATACGTTGTACGTTATACGTTATACGTTATACGTTATACGTTATACGTTATACGTTATACGTTATACGTTATGCGTTATACGTTATACGTTATACGTTATGCGTTATACGTTATACGTTATACGTTATACGTTATACGTTTGACGTTATACGCTGCACGTTATACGTTATACGTTATACGTTATACGTTATACGTTATACGTTATACGTTATACGTTATACGTTATACGTTATACGTTATACGTTATACGTTATACGTTATACGTTATACGTTATACGTTATACGTTATACGTTATACGTTATACGTTATACGTTATACGTTATACGTTATACGTTATACATTATACGTTATACGTTATGCGTTATACGCTATACGTTATGCGTTATAGGTCATACCTTATACGTGATACGTCATACGTTATACGTTATACGTTATACGTTATTCGTTATACGTTTTACGTTATACGTTATACGTTATACGTTATTCGTTATACGTTTTACGTTATACGTTATACGTTATACGTTATACGTTATACGTTATACGTTATACGTTATACGTTATACGTTATACGTTATACGTTAAACGTTATACGTTATACGTTATACGTTATACGTTATACGTTATACGTTATACGTTATACGTTAAACGTTATACGTTATACGTAATACGTTATACGATATACGTTATACGTTATACGTTGTACGTTATACGTTATACGTTATACGTTATACGTTATACGTTATACGTTATGCGTTAGACGTCATACGTTATACGTTATGCGTTATACGTTATACGTTATACGTTATACGTTACACGTTTGACGTTATACGCTGTACGTTATACGTTATACGTTATACGTTATACGTTATACGTTATACGTTATACGTTATACGTTATACGTTAAACGTTATACGTTATACGTTATACGTTATACGATATATGTTATACGTTATACGTTATACGTTATATATTATACGTTATACGTTATACGTTATACGTTATGCGATATGCGTTATACGTTATACGTTATGCGTTATACGTTATACGTTTGACGTTATACGCTATACGTTATACGTTATACGTTATACGTTATACGGTATACGTTATACGGTATACGTTATACGTTAGACGTTATAGGTTATACGTTACACGTTTTACGTTATACGTTATACGTTATACGATATACGTTATACGTTATACGTTATGCGTTATAGGATATACGTTATACGTTATACGTTATACGTTAGACGTTATAGGTTATACGTTAAACGTTTTACGTTATACGTTATACGTTATACGATATACGTTATACGTTATACGTTATGCGTTATAGGATATACGTTATACGTTATACGTTATACGTTATACGTTATACGTTATACGTTATACGTTATACGTTATACGTTATACGTTATACGTTATACGTTATACGTTATACGTTATACGTTATACGTTATACGTTATACGTTATACGTTATACGTTATACGTTATACGTTATACGTTATACGTTATACGTTACACGTTATACGTTACTCGTTATACGTAATATGTAATACGTTTTACGTTATAAGTTATACGTTATACGTTATACGTTATACGTTAAACGTTATACGTTATACGTTATACGTTATACGTTATACGTTATACGTTATACGTTATACGTTTGACGTTATACGCTGTACGTTATACGTTATACGTTATACGTTACACGTTATACGTTATACGTTATACGTTATACGTTATACGTTATACGTTATACGTTATACGTTATACGTTATACGTTATACGTTATACGTTATACGTTATACGTTATACGTTATACGTTATACGTTATACGTTATACGTTATACGTTATACGTTACACGTTATACGTTACTCGTTATACGTAATATGTAATACGTTTTACGTTATAAGTTATACGTTATACGTTATACGTTATACGTTATACGTTATACGTTATACGTTATACGTTATACGTTATACGTTATACGTTATTCATTATACGTTTTACGTTATACGTTATACGTTATACGTTATACGTTATACGTTATACGTTATACGTTATACGTTATACGTTATACGTTATACGTTATACGTTATACGTTATACGTTATACGTTATACGTTATACGTTATACGTTATACGTTATACGTTATACGTTATACGTTATACGTTATACGTTATACGTTATACGTTATACGTTATACGTTATACGTTATACGTTATACGTTAAACGTTATACGTTATACGTAATACGTTATACGATATACGTTATACGTTATACGTTGTACGTTATACGTTATACGTTATACGTTATACGTTATACGTTATGCGTTATACGTTATACGTTATACGTTATGCGTTATACGTTATACGTTATACGTTATACGTTACACGTTTGACGTTATACGCTGTACGTTATACGTTATACGTTATACGTTATACGTTATACGTTATACGTTGTACGTTATACGTTAAACGTTATACGTTATACGTTATACGTTATACGTTATACGATATACGTTATACGTTATACGTTATACGTTATATATTATACGTTATACGTTATACGTTATACGTTATGCGTTATGCGTTATACGTTATACGTTATGCGTTATACGTTATACGTTTGACGTTATACGTTATACGTTATACGTTATACGTTATACGGTATACGTTATACGTTATACGTTATACGTTAGACGTTATAGGTTATGCGTTAAACGTTTTACGTTATACGTTATACGTTATACGATATACGTTATACGTTATACGTTATGCGTTATAGGATATACGTTATACGTTATACGTTATACGTTAGACGTTATAGGTTATACGTTAAACGTTTTAGGTTATACGTTATACGTTATACGATATACGTTATACGTTATACGTTATGCGTTATAGGATATACGTTATACGTTATACGTTATACGTTATACGTTATACGTTATACGTTATACGTTATACGTTATACGTTATACGTTATACGTTATACATTATACGTTATACGTTATACGTTATACGTTATACGTTATACGTTACACGTTATACGTTACTCGTTATACGTAATATGTAATACGTTTTACGTTATAAGTTATACGTTATACGTTATACGTTATACGTTATACGTTATACGTTATACGTTATGCGTTATACGTTATACGTTATACGTTATGCGTTATACGTTATACGTTATACGTTATACGTTACACGTTTGACGTTATACGCTGTACGTTATACGTTATACGTTATACGTTATACGTTATACGTTATACGTTGTACGTTATACGTTAAACGTTATACGTTATACGTTATACGTTATACGTTATACGATATACGTTATACGTTATACGTTATACGTTATATATTATACGTTATACGTTATACGTTATACGTTATGCGTTATGCGTTATACGTTATACGTTATGCGTTATACGTTATACGTTTGACGTTATACGTTATACGTTATACGTTATACGTTATACGGTATACGTTATACGTTATACGTTATACGTTAGACGTTATAGGTTATGCGTTAAACGTTTTACGTTATACGTTATACGTTATACGATATACGTTATACGTTATACGTTATGCGTTATAGGATATACGTTATACGTTATACGTTATACGTTAGACGTTATAGGTTATACGTTAAACGTTTTACGTTATACGTTATACGTTATACGATATACGTTATACGTTATACGTTATGCGTTATAGGATATACGTTATACGTTATACGTTATACGTTATACGTTATACGTTATACGTTATACGTTATACGTTATACGTTATACGTTATACGTTATACGTTATACATTATACGTTATACGTTATACGTTATACGTTATACGTTATACGTTACACGTTATACGTTACTCGTTATACGTAATATGTAATACGTTTTACGTTATAAGTTATACGTTATACGTTATACGTTATACGTTAAACGTTATACGTTATACGTTATACGTTATACGTTATACGTTATACGTTATACGTTATACGTTATACGTTTGACGTTATACGCTGTACGTTATACGTTATACGTTATACGTTATACGTTATACGTTATACGTTATACGTTATACGTTATACGTTATACGTTATACGTTGTACGTTATACGTTATACGTTATACGTTATACGTTATACGTTATACGTTATACGTTATACGTTATGCGTTATACGTTATACGTTATACGTTATGCGTTATACGTTATACGTTATACGTTATACGTTATACGTTTGACGTTATACGCTGCACGTTATACGTTATACGTTATACGTTATACGTTATACGTTATACGTTATACGTTATACGTTATACGTTATACGTTATACGTTAAACGTTATACGCTATACGTTATACGTTATACGTTATACGTTATACGTTATACGTTATACGTTATACGGTATACGTTATACGTTATGCGTTATACGTTATACGTTATACGTTATTCGTTTGACGTTATACGTTATACGTTATACGTTATACGTTATACGTTATACGTTATACGGTATACGTTATACGTTATGCGTTATACGTTATACGTTATACGTTATACGTTTGACGTTATACGCTATACGGGATATGTTATGCGTTATACGCTATATATTATGCGTAATAGGATATACGTTATGCGTTATAGGATATACGTTATACGTGATACGTTGTACGTTATACGTTATACTTTATACGTTATACGTTATACGTTATACGTTATACGTTATACGTTATACGTTATACGTTAGACGTTATACGTTATACGTTAAACGTTTTACGTTATACGTTATACGTTATACGATATACGTTATACGTTATACGTTATGCGTTATAGGATATACGTTATACGTTATACGTTATACGTTATACGTTATACGTTATACGTTATACGTTATACGTTATACGTTATACGTTATACGTTATACGTTATACGTTATACGTTATACGTTATACGTTATACGTTATACGTTATACGTTATACGTTATACGTTATACGTTATACGTTACACGTTATACGTTACTCGTTATACGTAATATGTAATACGTTTTACGTTATAAGTTATACGTTATACGTTATACGTTATACGTTATACGTTATACGTTATACGTTATACGTTATACGTTATACGTTATACGTTATACGTTATACGTTATACGTTATACGTTATACGTTATACGTTATACGTTATACGTTATACGTTATACGTTATACGTTATACGTTATACGTTATACGTTATACGTTATACGTTATACGTTATACGTTATACGTTATACGTTATACATTATACGTTATACGTTATGCGTTATACGCTATACGTTATGCGTTATAGGTCATACCTTATACGTGATACGTCATACGTTATACGTTATACGTTATACGTTATTCGTTATACGTTTTACGTTATACGTTATACGTTATACGTTATTCGTTATACGTTTTACGTTATACGTTATACGTTATACGTTATACGTTATACGTTATACGTTATACGTTATACGTTATACGTTATACGTTATACGTTAAACGTTATGCGTTATACGTTATACGTTATACGTTATACGTTATACGTTATACGTTATACGTTAAACGTTATACGTTATACGTAATACGTTATACGATATACGTTATACGTTATACGTTGTACGTTATACGTTATACGTTATACGTTATACGTTATACGTTATACGTTATGCGTTAGACGTCATACGTTATACGTTATGCGTTATACGTTATACGTTATACGTTATACGTTACACGTTTGACGTTATACGCTGTACGTTATACGTTATACGTTATACGTTATACGTTATACGTTATACGTTATACGTTATACGTTATACGTTAAACGTTATACGTTATACGTTATACGTTATACGATATATGTTATACGTTATACGTTATACGTTATATATTATACGTTATACGTTATACGTTATACGTTATGCGATATGCGTTATACGTTATACGTTATGCGTTATACGTTATACGTTTGACGTTATACGCTATACGTTATACGTTATACGTTATACGTTATACGGTATACGTTATACGTTATACGTTATACGTTAGACGTTATAGGTTATACGTTAAACGTTTTACGTTATACGTTATACGTTATACGATATACGTTATACGTTATACGTTATGCGTTATAGGATATACGTTATACGTTATACGTTAGACGTTATAGGTTATACGTTAAACGTTTTACGTTATACGTTATACGTTATACGATATACGTTATACGTTATACGTTATGCGTTATAGGATATACGTTATACGTTATACGTTATACGTTATACGTTATACGTTATACGTTATACGTTATACGTTATACGTTATACGTTATACGTTATACGTTATACGTTATACGTTATACGTTATACGTTATACGTTATACGTTATACGTTATACGTTATACGTTATACGTTATACGTTACACGTTATACGTTACTCGTTATACGTAATATGTAATACGTTTTACGTTATAAGTTATACGTTATACGTTATACGTTATACGTTAAACGTTATACGTTATACGTTATACGTTATACGTTATACGTTATACGTTATACGTTTGACGTTATACGCTGTACGTTATACGTTATACGTTATACGTTACACGTTATACGTTATACGTTATACGTTATACGTTATACGTTATACGTTATACGTTATACGTTATACGTTATACGTTATACGTTATACGTTATACGTTATACGTTATACGTTATACGTTATACGTTATACGTTATACGTTATACGTTATACGTTACACGTTATACGTTACTCGTTATACGTAATATGTAATACGTTTTACGTTATAAGTTATACGTTATACGTTATACGTTATACGTTATACGTTATACGTTATACGTTATACGTTATACGTTATACGTTATTCATTATACGTTTTACGTTATACGTTATACGTTATACGTTATACGTTATACGTTATACGTTATACGTTATACGTTATACGTTATACGTTATACGTTATACGTTATACGTTATACGTTATACGTTATACGTTATACGTTATACGTTATACGTTATACGTTATACGTTATACGTTATACGTTATACGTTATACGTTAAACGTTATACGTTATACGTAATACGTTATACGATATACGTTATACGTTATACGTTGTACGTTATACGTTATACGTTATACGTTATACGTTATACGTTATGCGTTATACGTTATACGTTATACGTTATGCGTTATACGTTATACGTTATACGTTATACGTTACACGTTTGACGTTATACGCTGTACGTTATACGTTATACGTTATACGTTATACGTTATACGTTATACGTTGTACGTTATACGTTAAACGTTATACGTTATACGTTATACGTTATACGTTATACGATATACGTTATACGTTATACGTTATACGTTATATATTATACGTTATACGTTATACGTTATACGTTATGCGTTATGCGTTATACGTTATACGTTATGCGTTATACGTTATACGTTTGACGTTATACGTTATACGTTATACGTTATACGTTATACGTTATACGGTATACGTTATACGTTATACGTTATACGTTAGACGTTATAGGTTATACGTTAAACGTTTTACGTTATACGTTATACGTTATACGATATACGTTATACGTTATACGTTATGCGTTATAGGATATACGTTATACGTTATACGTTATACGTTAGACGTTATAGGTTATACGTTAAACGTTTTACGTTATACGTTATACGTTATACGATATACGTTATACGTTATACGTTATGCGTTATAGGATATACGTTATACGTTATACGTTATACGTTATACGTTATACGTTATACGTTATACGTTATACGTTATACGTTATACGTTATACGTTATACATTATACGTTATACGTTATACGTTATACGTTATACGTTATACGTTACACGTTATACGTTACTCGTTATACGTAATATGTAATACGTTTTACGTTATAAGTTATACGTTATACGTTATACGTTATACGTTAAACGTTATACGTTATACGTTATACGTTATACGTTATACGTTATACGTTATACGTTATACGTTATACGTTTGACGTTATACGCTGTACGTTATACGTTATACGTTATACGTTATACGTTATACGTTATACGTTATACGTTATACGTTGTACGTTATACGTTATACGTTATACGTTATACGTTATACGTTATACGTTATACGTTATACGTTATGCGTTATACGTTATACGTTATACGTTATGCGTTATACGTTATACGTTATACGTTATACGTTATACGTTTGACGTTATACGCTGTACGTTATACGTTATACGTTATACGTTATACGTTATAGGATATACGTTATACGTGATACGTTGTACGTTATACGTTATACTTTATACGTTATACGTTATACGTTATACGTTATACGTTATACGTTATACGTTATACGTTAGACGTTATAGGTTATACGTTAAACGTTTTACGTTATACGTTATACGTTATACGATATACGTTATACGTTATACGTTATGCGTTATAGGATATACGTTATACGTTATACGTTATACGTTATACGTTATACGTTATACGTTATACGTTATACGTTATACGTTATACGTTATACGTTATACGTTATACGTTATACGTTATACGTTATACGTTATACGTTATACGTTATACGTTATACGTTATACGTTATACGTTACACGTTATACGTTACTCGTTATACGTAATATGTAATACGTTTTACGTTATAAGTTATACGTTATACGTTATACGGTATACGTTATACGTTATGCGTTATACGTTATACGTTATACGTTATACGTTATACGTTATACGTTATACGTTATACGTTATACGTTATACGTTATACGTTATACGTTATACGTTTGACGTTATACGTTATACGGTATACGTTATGCGTTATACGCTATACATTATGCGTTATAGGATATACGTTATGCGCTATAGGTTATACGTTATACGTGATACGTTATGCGTTATACGTTACACGTTATACGTTACTCGTTATACGTAATATGTAATACGTTTTACGTTATAAGTTATACGTTATACGTTATACGGTATACGTTATACGTTATGCGTTATACGTTATACGTTATACGTTATACGTTATACGTTATACGTTATACGTTATACGTTATGCGTTATACGTTATACGTTATACGTTTGACGTTATACGTTATACGGTATACGTTATGCGTTATACGCTATACATTATGCGTTATAGGATATACGTTATGCGCTATAGGTTATACGTTATACGTGATACGTTGTACGTTTGACGTTATACGCTGTACGTTATACGTTATACGTTATACGTTATACGTTATACGTTATACGTTATACGTTATACGTTATACGTTATACGTTATACGTTATACGTTATACGTTAAACGTTATACGCTATACGTTATACGTTATACGTTATACGTTATACGTTATACGTTATACGGTATACGTTATACGTTATGCGTTATACGTTATACGTTATACGTTATACGTTATACGTTATACGTTATACGTTATACGTTATACGTTATACGTTATACGTTATACGTTATACGTTATACGTTATACGTTATACGTTATACGTTAAACGTTATACGCTATACGTTATACGTTATACGTTATACGTTATACGTTATACATTATACGGTATACGTTATACGTTATGCGTTATACGTTATACGTTATACGTTTTACGTTTGACGTTATACGTTATACGTTATACGTTATACGTTATACGTTATACGTTATACGTTATACGTTATACGTTATACGTTATACGTTATACGTTATACGTTATACGTTATACGTTATACGTTATACGTTGTACGTTATACGTTGTACGTTATACGTTATTCGTTATACGTTATACGTTATACGTTATACGTTATACGTTATACGTTATACGTTATACGTTATACGTTATACGTTATACGTTAAACGTTATACGTTATACGTTATACGTTATGCGATATACGTTATACGTTATACGTTATACGTTATACGTTATACGTTATACGTTATACGTTATGCGTTATACGCTATACGTTATGTGTAATAGGATATACGTTATACGTTGTACGTTATACGTTATACGTTATACGTTATACGTTATACGTTATACGTTGTACGTTATACGTTAAACGTTAGACGTTATATGTTATACGTTATACGTTGTACGTTATACGTTATACGTTATACGGTATACGTTATACGTTATACGTTATACGTTATACGTTATACGTTAAACGTTATACGCTATACGTTATACGTTATACGTTATACGTTATACGTTATACGTTATACGTTATACGTTATACGTTATACGTTATACGTTATACGGTATACGTTATACGTTATACGTTATACGTTATACGTTATACGTTATACGTTATACGTTAAACGTTATACGCTATACGTTATACGTTATACGTTATACGTTATACGTTATACGTTATACGGTATACGTTATACGTTATGCGTTATACGTTATACGTTATACGTTATACGTTATACGTTATACGTTATACGTTATACGTTATACGTTTGACGTTATACGTTATACGGTATACGTTATGCGTTATACGCTATACATTATGCGTTATAGGATATACGTTATGCGCTATAGGATATACGTTATACGTGATACGTTGTACGTTTGACGTTATACGCTGTACGTTATACGTTATACGTTATACGTTATACGTTATACGTTATACGTTATACGTTATACGTTATACGTTATACGTTATACGTTATACGTTATACGTTATACGTTATACGTTAAACGTTATACGCTATACGTTATACGTTATACGTTATACGTTATACGTTATACGTTATACGTTATACGGTATACGTTATACGTTATACGTTATACGTTATACGTTATACGTTAAACGTTATACGCTATACGTTATACGTTATACGTTATACGTTATACGTTATACGTTATACGTTATACGTTATACGTTATACGTTATACGTTATACGGTATACGTTATACGTTATACGTTATACGTTATACGTTATACGTTATACGTTATACGTTAAACGTTATACGCTATACGTTATACGTTATACGTTATACGTTATACGTTATACGTTATACGGTATACGTTATACGTTATGCGTTATACGTTATACGTTATACGTTTTACGTTTGACGTTATACGTTATACGTTAAACGTTATACGTTATACGTTATACGTTATACGATATACGTTATACGTTATACGTTATACGTTATACGTTATACGTTATACGTTATACGTTATGCGTTATACGTTATACGTTATACGCTATACGTTATACGTTATACGTTAAACGTTAACCGTTATACGTAATACGATATACGATATACGTTATACGTTATACGTTGTACGTTATACGTTATACGTTATACGTTATACGTTATACGTTATGCGTTATACGTTATACGTTATACGTTATGCGTTATACGTTATACGTTATACGTTATACGTTTTACGTTACACGTTTGACGTTATACGTTATACGTTGTACGTTATACGTTAAACGTTAGACGTTATATGTTATACGTTATACGTTGTACGTTATACGTTATATGTAATATGTAATACGTTATACGTTATACGCCATACGTTATACGTTACACGTTTAACGTTTTACGTTATGCGTTATACGTTATGCGTTATACGTTATACGTTATACGTAATACGTTATACGTTATACGTTATACGTTATACGTTATACGTTATACGTTATTCGTTATACGTTGTACGTTGTACGTTATACGTTATACGTTATACGTTATACGTTATACGTTATACGCTATACGTTAAACGTTATACGTTATACGTTATGCGTTATACGTTATAGGTTATACGTTATGCGTTATACGTTATACGTTATACGTTATACGTTATACGTTATACGTTATACGTTATACGTTATACGTTATACGTTATACGTTATACGTTATACGTTTTACGTTATACGTTATACGTTATACGATATACGTTATACGTTATACGTTATGCGTTATAGGATATACGTTATACGTTATACGTTATACGTTATACGTTATACGTTATACGTTATACGTTATACGTTATACGTTATACGTTATACGTTATACGTTATACGTTATACGTTATACGTTTGACGTTATACGCTGTACGTTATACGTTATACGTTATACGTTATACGTTATACGTTATACGTTATACGTTATACGTTATACGTTATACGTTAAACGTTATACGTTATACGTTACACGTTATACGATATACATTATACGTTATACGTTATACGTTATACGTTATACGTTATACGTTATGCGTTATACGCTATACGTTAAGTGTTATAGGATATACGTTATACGTTGTACGTTATACGTTATACGTTATACGTTATACGTTATACGTTGTACGTTATACGTTAAACGTTAGACGTTATATGTTATACGTTATACGTTGTACGTTATACGTTATATGTAATATGTAATACGTTATACGTTATACGCCATACGTTATACGTTACACGTTTAACGTTTTACGTTATGCGTTATACGTTATGCGTTATACGTTATACGTTATACGTAATACGTTATACGTTATACGTTATACGTTATACGTTATACGTTATACGTTATTCGTTATACGTTATACGTTATACGTTATACGTTATACGTTATACGTTATACGTTATACGTTATACGCTATACGTTAAACGTTATACGTTATACGTTATGCGTTATACGTTATAGGTTATACGTTATGCGTTATACGTTATACGTTATACGTTATACGTTTGAGGTTATACGTTATACGTTATACGTTATACGTTATACGTTATACGTTATACGTTATACGTTATACGTTATACGTTATACGTTATACGTT
The DNA here is from genome assembly GCF_051014685.1 of Ptiloglossa arizonensis. Lineage (NCBI taxonomy): Eukaryota > Metazoa > Arthropoda > Insecta > Hymenoptera > Colletidae > Ptiloglossa > Ptiloglossa arizonensis. The sequence goes on from NW_027479064.1 coordinate 113,295, forward strand.
ATACGTTATACGTTATACGGTATACGTTATACGTTATACGTTGTACGTTATACGTTATACGTTATACGTTATACGTTATACGTTATACGTTATACGTTATACGTTATACGTTATTCGTTATACGTTATACGTTATACGTTATACGTTGTACGTTATACGTTATACGTTATACGTTATACGCTATACGTTAAACGTTATACGTTATACGTTATGCGTTATACGTTATACGATATACGTTATACGTTATACGTTGTACGTTATACGCTATACGTTAAACGTTATACGTTATACGTTATGCGTTATACGTTATAGGTTTTACGTTATGCGTTATACGTTATACGTTATACGTTTGACGTTATACGTTATGCGTTATAGGATATACGTTATACGTTATACGTTATACGTTATACGTTATACGCTATACGTTAAACGTTATACGTTATACGTTATGCGTTATACGTTATAGGTTATACGTTATGCGTTATACGTTATACGTTATACGTTATACGTTTGAGGTTATACGTTATACGTTATACGTTATACGTTATACGGTATACGTTATACGTTATACGTTATACGTTATACGATATACGTTATACGTTATACGTTGTACGTTATACGTTAAACGTTAGACGTTATATGTTATACGTTATACGTTTTACGTTATACGTTATATGTAATATGTAATACGTTATACGTTATACGCCATACGTTATACGTTACACGTTTAACGTTTTACGTTGTGCGTTATACGTTATGCGTTATACGTTATACGTTATACGTAATACGTTATACGTTATACGTTATACGTTATACGTTATACGTTATACGTTATACGTTATACGTTATTCGTTATACGTTATACGTTATACGTTATACGTTATACGTTATACGTTATACGTTATACGTTATACGCTATACGTTAAACGTTATACGTTATACGTTATGCGTTATACGTTATAGGTTATACGTTATGCGTTATACGTTATACGTAATACGTTTGACGTTATACGTTATACGTTATACGTTATACGTTATACGTTATACGTTATACGTTATACGTTATACGTTATACGTTATACGTTATACGTTATACGTTATACGTTATACGGTATACGTTATACGTTATACGTTATACGTTATACGTTATACGTTATACGTTATACGTTATACGTTATACGTTATACGTTATACGTTATACGTTATACGTTATTCGTTATACGTTATACGTTATACGTTATACGTTATACGTTGTACGTTATACGTTATACGTTATACGTTATACGCTATACGTTAAACGTTATACGTTATACGTTATGCGTTATACGTTATACGATATACGTTATACGTTATACGTTGTACGTTATACGCTATACGTTAAACGTTATACGTTATACGTTATGCGTTATACGTTATAGGTTTTACGTTATGCGTTATACGTTATACGTTATACGTTTGACGTTATACGTTATGCGTTATAGGATATACGTTATACGTTATACGTTATACGTTATACGTTATACGCTATACGTTAAACGTTATACGTTATACGTTATGCGTTATACGTTATAGGTTATACGTTATGCGTTATACGTTATACGTTATACGTTATACGTTTGAGGTTATACGTTATACGTTATACGTTATACGTTATACGGTATACGTTATACGTTATACGTTATACGTTATACGATATACGTTATACGTTATACGTTGTACGTTATACGTTATACGTTATACGTTATACGTTATACGTTGTACGTTATACGTTAAACGTTAGACGTTATATGTTATACGTTATACGTTTTACGTTATACGTTATATGTAATATGTAATACGTTATACGTTATACGCCATACGTTATACGTTACACGTTTAACGTTTTACATTGTGCGTTATACGTTATGCGTTATACGTTATACGTTATACGTAATACGTTATACGTTATACGTTATACGTTATACGTTATACGTTATACGTTATACGTTATACGTTATTCGTTATACGTTATACGTTATACGTTATACGTTATACGTTATACGTTATACGTTATACGTTATACGCTATACGTTAAACGTTATACGTTATACGTTATGCGTTATACGTTATAGGTTATACGTTATGCGTTATACGTTATACGTTATACGTTATACGCTATACGTTAAACGTTATACGTTATACGTTATGCGTTATACGTTATAGGTTATACGTTATGCGTTATACGTTATACGTTATACGTTATACGTTTGAGGTTATACGTTATACGTTATACGTTATACGTTATACGGTATACGTTATACGTTATACGTTATACGTTATACGATATACGTTATACGTTATACGTTGTACGTTATACGTTATACGTTATACGTTATACGTTATACGTTGTACGTTATACGTTAAACGTTAGACGTTATATGTTATACGTTATACGTTTTACGTTATACGTTATATGTAATATGTAATACGTTATACGTTATACGCCATACGTTATACGTTACACGTTTAACGTTTTACATTGTGCGTAATACGTTATGCGTTATACGTTATACGTTATACGTAATACGTTATACGTTATACGTTATACGTTATACGTTATACGTTATACGTTATACATTATACGTTATACGTTATACGTTATACGTTATACGTTATACGTTAAACGTTATACGTAATACGATATACGATATACGTTATACGTTATACGTTGTACGTTATACGTTATACGTTATACGTTATACGTTATACGTTATGCGTTATACGTTATACGTTATACGTTATGCGTTATACGTTATACGTTATACGTTATACGTTTTACGTTACACGTTTGACGTTATACGTTATACGTTGTACGTTATACGTTAAACGTTAGACGTTATATGTTATACGTTATACGTTGTACGTTATACGTTATATGTAATATGTAATACGTTATACGTTATACGCCATACGTTATACGTTACACGTTTAACGTTTTACGTTATGCGTTATACGTTATGCGTTATACGTTATACGTTATACGTAATACGTTATACGTTATACGTTATACGTTATACGTTATACGTTATACGTTATTCGTTATACGTTGTACGTTGTACGTTATACGTTATACGTTATACGTTATACGTTATACGTTATACGCTATACGTTAAACGTTATACGTTATACGTTATGCGTTATACGTTATAGGTTATACGTTATGCGTTATACGTTATACGTTATACGTTATACGTTATACGTTATACGTTATACGTTATACGTTATACGTTATACGTTATACGTTATACGTTATACGTTATACGTTATACGTTTTACGTTATACGTTATACGTTATACGATATACGTTATACGTTATACGTTATGCGTTATAGGATATACGTTATACGTTATACGTTATACGTTATACGTTATACGTTATACGTTATACGTTATACGTTATACGTTATACGTTATACGTTATACGTTATACGTTATACGTTTGACGTTATACGCTGTACGTTATACGTTATACGTTATACGTTATACGTTATACGTTATACGTTATACGTTATACGTTATACGTTATACGTTATACGTTAAACGTTATACGTTATACGTTACACGTTATACGATATACATTATACGTTATACGTTATACGTTATACGTTATACGTTATACGTTATGGGTTATACGCTATACGTTAAGTGTTATAGGATATACGTTATACGTTGTACGTTATACGTTATACGTTATACGTTATACGTTATACGTTGTACGTTATACGTTAAACGTTAGACGTTATATGTTATACGTTATACGTTGTACGTTATACGTTATATGTAATATGTAATACGTTATACGTTATACGCCATACGTTATACGTTACACGTTTAACGTTTTACGTTATGCGTTATACGTTATGCGTTATACGTTATACGTTATACGTAATACGTTATACGTTATACGTTATACGTTATACGTTATACGTTATACGTTATTCGTTATACGTTATACGTTATACGTTATACGTTATACGTTATACGTTATACGTTATACGTTATACGCTATACGTTAAACGTTATACGTTATACGTTATACGTTATACGTTATACGTTATTCGTTATACGTTATACGTTATACGTTATACGTTGTACGTTATACGGTATACGTTATACGTTGTACGTTATACGTTATACGTTATACGTTATACGTTATACGTTATACGTTATACGTTATACGTTATTCGTTATACGTTATACGTTATACGTTATACGTTATACGTTATACGTTTGAGGTTATACGTTATACGTTATACGTTATACGTTATACGGTATACGTTATACGTTATACGTTATACGTTATACGATATACGTTATACGTTATACGTTGTACGTTATACGTTATACGTTATACGTTATACGTTATACGTTGTACGTTATACGTTAAACGTTAGACGTTATACGTTATACGTTATACGTTATACGTTATACGTTATACGTTAAACGTTATACGTTATACGTTATGCGTTATACGTTATAGGTTTTACGTTATGCGTTATACGTTATACGTTATACGTTTGACGTTATACGTTATGCGTTATAGGATATACGTTATACGTTATACGTTATACGTTATACGTTATACGCTATACGTTAAACGTTATACGTTATACGTTATGCGTTATACGTTATAGGTTATACGTTATGCGTTATACGTTATACGTTATACGTTATACGTTTGAGGTTATACGTTATACGTTATACGTTATACGTTATACGGTATACGTTATACGTTATACGTTATACGTTATACGATATACGTTATACGTTATACGTTGTACGTTATACGTTATACGTTATACGTTATACGTTATACGTTGTACGTTATACGTTAAACGTTAGACGTTATATGTTATACGTTATACGTTTTACGTTATACGTTATATGTAATATGTAATACGTTATACGTTATACGCCATACGTTATACGTTACACGTTTAACGTTTTACGTTGTGCGTTATACGTTATGCGTTATACGTTATACGTTATACGTTATACGTAATACGTTATACGTTATACGTTATACGTTATACGTTATACGTTATACGTTATACGTTATACGTTATTCGTTATACGTTATACGTTATACGTTATACGTTATACGTTATACGTTATACGTTATACGTTATACGCTATACGTTAAACGTTATACGTTATACGTTATGCGTTATACGTTATAGGTTATACGTTATGCGTTATACGTTATACGTAATACGTTTGACGTTATACGTTATACGTTATACGTTATACGTTATACGTTATACGTTATACGTTATACGTTATACGTTATACGTTATACGTTATACGTTATACGTTATACGTTATACGGTATACGTTATACGTTATACGTTATACGTTATACGTTATACGTTATACGTTATACGTTATACGTTATACGTTATACGTTATACGTTATACGTTATTCGTTATACGTTATACGTTATACGTTATACGTTATACGTTGTACGTTATACGTTATACGTTATACGTTATACGCTATACGTTAAACGTTATACGTTATACGTTATGCGTTATACGTTATACGATATACGTTATACGTTATACGTTGTACGTTATACGCTATACGTTAAACGTTATACGTTATACGTTATGCGTTATACGTTATAGGTTTTACGTTATGCGTTATACGTTATACGTTATACGTTTGACGTTATACGTTATGCGTTATAGGATATACGTTATACGTTATACGTTATACGTTATACGTTATACGCTATACGTTAAACGTTATACGTTATACGTTATGCGTTATACGTTATAGGTTATACGTTATGCGTTATACGTTATACGTTATACGTTATACGTTTGAGGTTATACGTTATACGTTATACGTTATACGTTATACGGTATACGTTATACGTTATACGTTATACGTTATACGATATACGTTATACGTTATACGTTGTACGTTATACGTTATACGTTATACGTTATACGTTATACGTTGTACGTTATACGTTAAACGTTAGACGTTATATGTTATACGTTATACGTTTTACGTTATACGTTATATGTAATATGTAATACGTTATACGTTATACGCCATACGTTATACGTTACACGTTTAACGTTTTACATTGTGCGTTATACGTTATGCGTTATACGTTATACGTTATACGTAATACGTTATACGTTATACGTTATACGTTATACGTTATACGTTATACGTTATACGTTATACGTTATTCGTTATACGTTATACGTTATACGTTATACGTTATACGTTATACGTTATACGTTATACGTTATACGCTATACGTTAAACGTTATACGTTATACGTTATGCGTTATACGTTATAGGTTATACGTTATGCGTTATACGTTATACGTTATACGTTATACGCTATACGTTAAACGTTATACGTTATACGTTATGCGTTATACGTTATAGGTTATACGTTATGCGTTATACGTTATACGTTATACGTTATACGTTTGAGGTTATACGTTATACGTTATACGTTATACGTTATACGGTATACGTTATACGTTATACGTTATACGTTATACGATATACGTTATACGTTATACGTTGTACGTTATACGTTATACGTTATACGTTATACGTTATACGTTGTACGTTATACGTTAAACGTTAGACGTTATATGTTATACGTTATACGTTTTACGTTATACGTTATATGTAATATGTAATACGTTATACGTTATACGCCATACGTTATACGTTACACGTTTAACGTTTTACATTGTGCGTTATACGTTATGCGTTATACGTTATACGTTATACGTAATACGTTATACGTTATACGCTATACGTTATACGTTATACGTTATACGTTATACGTTATACGTTATTCGTTATACGTTATACGTTATACGTTATACGTTATACGTTATACGTTATACGTTATACGTTATACGCTATACGTTAAACGTTATACGTTATACGTTATGCGTTATACGTTATAGGTTATACGTTATGCGTTATACGTTATACGTAATACGTTTGACGTTATACGTTATACGTTATACGTTATACGTTATACGTTATACGTTATACGTTATACGTTATACGTTATACGTTATACGTTATACGTTATACGTTATACGTTATACGTTATACGTTATACGTTATACGTTATACGTTATACGTTATACGTTATACGTTATACGTTATACGTTATACGTTATACGTTATACGTTATTCGTTATACGTTATACGTTATACGTTATACGTTATACGTTATACGTTATACGTTATACGTTATACGTTATACGTTATACGTTAAACGTTATACGTTATACGTTATACGTTATACGATATACGTTATACGTTATACGTTATACGTTATACGTTATACGTTATACGTTATACGTTATACGTTAAACGTTATACGTTATACGTAATACGTTATACGATATACGTTATACGTTATACGTTGTACGTTATACGTTATACGTTATACGTTATACGTTATACGTTATGCGTTATACGTTATACGTTATACGTTATGCGTTATACGTTATACGTTATACGTTATACGTTACACGTTTGACGTTATACGTTATACGTTGTACGTTATACGTTAAACGTTAGACGTTATATGTTATACGTTATACGTTGTACGTTATACGTTATATGTAATATGTAATACGTTATACGTTATACGCCATACGTTATACGTTACACGTTTAACGTTTTACGTTATGCGTTATACGTTATGCGTTATACGTTATACGTTATACGTAATACGTTATACGTTATACGTTATACGTTATACGTTATACGTTATACGTTAAACGTTATACGTTATACGTAATACGTTATACGATATAAGTTATACGTTATACGTTGTACGTTATACGTTATACGTTATACGTTATACGTTATACGTTATGCGTTATACGTTATACGTTATACGTTATGCGTTATACGTTATACGTTATACGTTATACGTTAAACGTTATACGTTATACGTTATGCGTTATACGTTATAGGTTATACGTTATGCGTTATACGTTATACGTTATACGTTATACGTTATACGTTATACGTTATACGTTATACGTTATACGTTATACGTTAAACGTTATACGTTATACGTAATACGTTATACGATATAAGTTATACGTTATACGTTGTACGTTATACGTTATACGTTATACGTTATACGTTATACGTTATGCGTTATACGTTATACGTTATACGTTATGCGTTATACGTTATACGTTATACGTTATACGTTACACGTTTGACGTTATATATTATACGTTATACGTTATACGTTATACGTTATACGTTATACGATATACGTTATACGTTATACGTTATTCGTTATAGGATATACGTTATACGTTATACGTTACACGTTATACGTTATACGTTATACGTTATACGTTATACGTTATACGTTATACGTTATTCGATAAACGTTTTACGTTATACGTTATACGTTATACGTTAAACGTTATACGTTATACGTTATACGTTATACGATATATGTTATACGTTATACGTTATACGTTATATATTATACGTTATACGTTATACGTTATACGTTATGCGTTATGCGTTATACGTTATACGTTATGCGTTATACGTTATACGTTTGACGTTATACGTTATACGTTATACGTTATACGTTATACGTTATACGGTATACGTTATACGTTATACGTTATACGTTAGACGTTATAGGTTATACGTTAAACGTTTTACGTTATACGTTATACGTTATACGATATACGTTATACGTTATACGTTATGCGTTATAGGATATACGTTATACGTTATACGTTATACGTTAGACGTTATAGGTTATACGTTAAACGTTTTACGTTATACGTTATACGTTATACGATATACGTTATACGTTATACGTTATGCGTTATAGGATATACGTTATACGTTATACGTTATACGTTATACGTTATACGTTATACGTTATACGTTATACGTTATACGTTATACGTTATACGCTATACGTTAAACGTTATACGTTATACGTTATGCGTTATACGTTATAGGTTATACGTTATGCGTTATACGTTATACGTTATACGTTATACGTTTGAGGTTATACGTTATACGTTATACGTTATACGTTATACGTTATACGTTATACGTTATACGTTATACGTTATACGTTATACGTTATACGTTATACGTTGTACGTTATACGTTATACGTTATACGGTATACGTTATACGTTATACGTTATACGTTATACGTTATACGTTATACGTTATACGTTATACGTTATACGTTATACGTTATACGTTATTCGATATACGTTATACGTTATACGTTATACGTTGTACGTTATACGTTATACGTTATACGTTATACGCTATACGTTAAACGTTATACGTTATACGTTATGCGTTATACGTTATACGATATACGTTATACGTTATACGTTGTACGTTATACGCTATACGTTAAACGTTATACGTTATACGTTATGCGTTATACGTTATAGGTTATACGTTATGCGTTATACGTTATACGTTATACGTTTGACGTTCTACGTTATGCGTTATAGGATATACCTTATACGTTATACGTTATACGTTAAACGTTATACGCTATACGTTATGCGTTATACGTTATACGTTATACGTTATACGTTATACGGTATACGTTATACGTTATGCGTTATACGTTATACGTTATACGTTATACGTTATACGTTATACGTTATACGTTATACGTTATACGTTATACGTTATACGTTATACGTTATACGTTATACGTTATACGTTATACGTTATACGTTAAACGTTATACGCTATACGTTATACGTTATACGTTATACGTTATACGTTATACGTTATACGTTATACGTTATACGGTATACGTTATACGTTATGCGTTATACGTTATACGTTATACGTTTTACGTTTGACGTTATACGTTATACGTTATACGTTTTACGTTTGACGTTATACGTTATACGTTATACGTTATACGTTATACGTTATACGTTATACGGTATACGTTATACGTTATGCGTTATACGTTATACGTTATACGTTATACGTTTGACGTTATACGTTAAACGTTATACGTTATACGTTATACGTTATACGTTATACGTTATACGTTATACGTTATACGTTATACGTTATACGTAATACGTTATACGTTATACGGTATACGTTATACGTTATACGTTATACGTTATACGTTATACGTTATACGTTATACGTTATACGTTATACGTTATACGTTATACGTTATACGTTATACGTTATACGTTATACGTTATACGTTATACGTTATACGTTATACGTTATACGTTATACGTTATACGTTATACGTTATACGTTATACGTTATACGTTATACGTTATACGTTATACGTTATACGTTATACGTTATACGTTATACGTTATACGTTATACGTTATACGTTATACGTTATACGTTATACGTTATACATTATACGTTATACGTTATGCGTTATACGCTATACGTTATGCGTTATAGGTCATACCTTATACGTGATACGTCATACGTTATACGTTATACGTTATACGTTATTCGTTATACGTTTTACGTTATACGTTATACGTTATACGTTATTCGTTATACGTTTTACGTTATACGTTATACGTTATACGTTATACGTTATACGTTATACGTTATACGTTATACGTTATACGTTATACGTTATACGTTATACGTTAAACGTTATACGTTATACGTTATACGTTATACGTTATACGTTATACGTTATACGTTATACGTTAAACGTTATACGTTATACGTAATACGTTATACGATATACGTTATACGTTATACGTTGTACGTTATACGTTATACGTTATACGTTATACGTTATACGTTATACGTTATGCGTTAGACGTCATACGTTATACGTTATGCGTTATACGTTATACGTTATACGTTATACGTTACACGTTTGACGTTATACGCTGTACGTTATACGTTATACGTTATACGTTATACGTTATACGTTATACGTTATACGTTATACGTTATACGTTAAACGTTATACGTTATACGTTATACGTTATACGATATATGTTATACGTTATACGTTATACGTTATATATTATACGTTATACGTTATACGTTATACGTTATGCGATATGCGTTATACGTTATACGTTATGCGTTATACGTTATACGTTTGACGTTATACGCTATACGTTATACGTTATACGTTATACGTTATACGGTATACGTTATACGGTATACGTTATACGTTAGACGTTATAGGTTATACGTTACACGTTTTACGTTATACGTTATACGTTATACGATATACGTTATACGTTATACGTTATGCGTTATAGGATATACGTTATACGTTATACGTTATACGTTAGACGTTATAGGTTATACGTTAAACGTTTTACGTTATACGTTATACGTTATACGATATACGTTATACGTTATACGTTATGCGTTATAGGATATACGTTATACGTTATACGTTATACGTTATACGTTATACGTTATACGTTATACGTTATACGTTATACGTTATACGTTATACGTTATACGTTATACGTTATACGTTATACGTTATACGTTATACGTTATACGTTATACGTTATACGTTATACGTTATACGTTATACGTTATACGTTACACGTTATACGTTACTCGTTATACGTAATATGTAATACGTTTTACGTTATAAGTTATACGTTATACGTTATACGTTATACGTTAAACGTTATACGTTATACGTTATACGTTATACGTTATACGTTATACGTTATACGTTATACGTTTGACGTTATACGCTGTACGTTATACGTTATACGTTATACGTTACACGTTATACGTTATACGTTATACGTTATACGTTATACGTTATACGTTATACGTTATACGTTATACGTTATACGTTATACGTTATACGTTATACGTTATACGTTATACGTTATACGTTATACGTTATACGTTATACGTTATACGTTATACGTTATACGTTACACGTTATACGTTACTCGTTATACGTAATATGTAATACGTTTTACGTTATAAGTTATACGTTATACGTTATACGTTATACGTTATACGTTATACGTTATACGTTATACGTTATACGTTATACGTTATACGTTATTCATTATACGTTTTACGTTATACGTTATACGTTATACGTTATACGTTATACGTTATACGTTATACGTTATACGTTATACGTTATACGTTATACGTTATACGTTATACGTTATACGTTATACGTTATACGTTATACGTTATACGTTATACGTTATACGTTATACGTTATACGTTATACGTTATACGTTATACGTTATACGTTATACGTTATACGTTATACGTTATACGTTATACGTTAAACGTTATACGTTATACGTAATACGTTATACGATATACGTTATACGTTATACGTTGTACGTTATACGTTATACGTTATACGTTATACGTTATACGTTATGCGTTATACGTTATACGTTATACGTTATGCGTTATACGTTATACGTTATACGTTATACGTTACACGTTTGACGTTATACGCTGTACGTTATACGTTATACGTTATACGTTATACGTTATACGTTATACGTTGTACGTTATACGTTAAACGTTATACGTTATACGTTATACGTTATACGTTATACGATATACGTTATACGTCATACGTTATACGTTATATATTATACGTTATACGTTATACGTTATACGTTATGCGTTATGCGTTATACGTTATACGTTATGCGTTATACGTTATACGTTTGACGTTATACGTTATACGTTATACGTTATACGTTATACGGTATACGTTATACGTTATACGTTATACGTTAGACGTTATAGGTTATGCGTTAAACGTTTTACGTTATACGTTATACGTTATACGATATACGTTATACGTTATACGTTATGCGTTATAGGATATACGTTATACGTTATACGTTATACGTTAGACGTTATAGGTTATACGTTAAACGTTTTAGGTTATACGTTATACGTTATACGATATACGTTATACGTTATACGTTATGCGTTATAGGATATACGTTATACGTTATACGTTATACGTTATACGTTATACGTTATACGTTATACGTTATACGTTATACGTTATACGTTATACGTTATACGTTATACATTATACGTTATACGTTATACGTTATACGTTATACGTTATACGTTACACGTTATACGTTACTCGTTATACGTAATATGTAATACGTTTTACGTTATAAGTTATACGTTATACGTTATACGTTATACGTTATACGTTATACGTTATACGTTATGCGTTATACGTTATACGTTATACGTTATGCGTTATACGTTATACGTTATACGTTATACGTTACACGTTTGACGTTATACGCTGTACGTTATACGTTATACGTTATACGTTATACGTTATACGTTATACGTTGTACGTTATACGTTAAACGTTATACGTTATACGTTATACGTTATACGTTATACGATATACGTTATACGTTATACGTTATACGTTATATATTATACGTTATACGTTATACGTTATACGTTATGCGTTATGCGTTATACGTTATACGTTATGCGTTATACGTTATACGTTTGACGTTATACGTTATACGTTATACGTTATACGTTATACGGTATACGTTATACGTTATACGTTATACGTTAGACGTTATAGGTTATGCGTTAAACGTTTTACGTTATACGTTATACGTTATACGATATACGTTATACGTTATACGTTATGCGTTATAGGATATACGTTATACGTTATACGTTATACGTTAGACGTTATAGGTTATACGTTAAACGTTTTACGTTATACGTTATACGTTATACGATATACGTTATACGTTATACGTTATGCGTTATAGGATATACGTTATACGTTATACGTTATACGTTATACGTTATACGTTATACGTTATACGTTATACGTTATACGTTATACGTTATACGTTATACATTATACGTTATACGTTATACGTTATACGTTATACGTTATACGTTACACGTTATACGTTACTCGTTATACGTAATATGTAATACGTTTTACGTTATAAGTTATACGTTATACGTTATACGTTATACGTTAAACGTTATACGTTATACGTTATACGTTATACGTTATACGTTATACGTTATACGTTATACGTTATACGTTTGACGTTATACGCTGTACGTTATACGTTATACGTTATACGTTATACGTTATACGTTATACGTTATACGTTATACGTTATACGTTATACGTTATACGTTGTACGTTATACGTTATACGTTATACGTTATACGTTATACGTTATACGTTATACGTTATACGTTATGCGTTATACGTTATACGTTATACGTTATGCGTTATACGTTATACGTTATACGTTATACGTTATACGTTTGACGTTATACGCTGCACGTTATACGTTATACGTTATACGTTATACGTTATACGTTATACGTTATACGTTATACGTTATACGTTATACGTTATACGTTATACGTTATACGTTATACGTTATACGTTATACGTTATACGTTATACGTTATACGTTATACGTGATACGTCATACGTTATACGTTATACGTTATACGTTATTCGTTATACGTTTTACGTTATACGTTATACGTTATACGTTATTCGTTATACGTTTTACGTTATACGTTATACGTTATACGTTATACGTTATACGTTATACGTTATACGTTATACGTTATACGTTATACGTTATACGTTAAACGTTATACGTTATACGTTATACGTTATACGTTATACGTTATACGTTATACGTTATACGTTAAACGTTATACGTTATACGTAATACGTTATACGATATACGTTATACGTTATACGTTGTACGTTATACGTTATACGTTATACGTTATACGTTATACGTTATACGTTATGCGTTAGACGTCATACGTTATACGTTATGCGTTATACGTTATACGTTATACGTTATACGTTACACGTTTGACGTTATACGCTGTACGTTATACGTTATACGTTATACGTTATACGTTATACGTTATACGTTATACGTTATACGTTATACGTTAAACGTTATACGTTATACGTTATACGTTATACGATATATGTTATACGTTATACGTTATACGTTATATATTATACGTTATACGTTATACGTTATACGTAATGCGATATGCGTTATACGTTATACGTTATGCGTTATACGTTATACGTTTGACGTTATACGCTATACGTTATACGTTATACGTTATACGTTATACGGTATACGTTATACGGTATACGTTATACGTTAGACGTTATAGGTTACACGTTACACGTTTTACGTTATACGTTATACGTTATACGATATACGTTATACGTTATACGTTATGCGTTATAGGATATACGTTATACGTTATACGTTATACGTTAGACGTTATAGGTTATACGTTAAACGTTTTACGTTATACGTTATACGTTATACGATATACGTTATACGTTATACGTTATGCGTTATAGGATATACGTTATACGTTATACGTTATACGTTATACGTTATACGTTATACGTTATACGTTATACGTTATACGTTATACGTTATACGTTATACGTTATACGTTATACGTTATACGTTATACGTTATACGTTATACGTTATACGTTATACGTTATACGTTATACGTTATACGTTATACGTTACACGTTATACGTTACTCGTTATACGTAATATGTAATACGTTTTACGTTATAAGTTATACGTTATACGTTATACGTTATACGTTAAACGTTATACGTTATACGTTATACGTTATACGTTATACGTTATACGTTATACGTTATACGTTTGACGTTATACGCTGTACGTTATACGTTATACGTTATACGTTACACGTTATACGTTATACGTTATACGTTATACGTTATACGTTATACGTTATACGTTATACGTTATACGTTATACGTTATACGTTATACGTTATACGTTATACGTTATACGTTATACGTTATACGTTATACGTTATACGTTATACGTTATACGTTACACGTTATACGTTACTCGTTATACGTAATATGTAATACGTTTTACGTTATAAGTTATACGTTATACGTTATACGTTATACGTTATACGTTATACGTTATACGTTATACGTTATACGTTATACGTTATACGTTATTCATTATACGTTTTACGTTATACGTTATACGTTATACGTTATACGTTATACGTTATACGTTATACGTTATACGTTATACGTTATACGTTATACGTTATACGTTATACGTTATACGTTATACGTTATACGTTATACGTTATACGTTATACGTTATACGTTATACGTTATACGTTATACGTTATACGTTATACGTTATACGTTATACGTTATACGTTATACGTTATACGTTAAACGTTATACGTTATACGTAATACGTTATACGATATACGTTATACGTTATACGTTGTACGTTATACGTTATACGTTATACGTTATACGTTATACGTTATGCGTTATACGTTATACGTTATACGTTATGCGTTATACGTTATACGTTATACGTTATACGTTACACGTTTGACGTTATACGCTGTACGTTATACGTTATACGTTATACGTTATACGTTATACGTTATACGTTGTACGTTATACGTTAAACGTTATACGTTATACGTTATACGTTATACGTTATACGATATACGTTATACGTTATACGTTATACGTTATATATTATACGTTATACGTTATACGTTATACGTTATGCGTTATGCGTTATACGTTATACGTTATGCGTTATACGTTATACGTTTGACGTTATACGTTATACGTTATACGTTATACGTTATACGGTATACGTTATACGTTATACGTTATACGTTAGACGTTATAGGTTATGCGTTAAACGTTTTACGTTATACGTTATACGTTATACGATATACGTTATACGTTATACGTTATGCGTTATAGGATATACGTTATACGTTATACGTTATACGTTAGACGTTATAGGTTATACGTTAAACGTTTTAGGTTATACGTTATACGTTATACGATATACGTTATACGTTATACGTTATGCGTTATAGGATATACGTTATACGTTATACGTTATACGTTATACGTTATACGTTATACGTTATACGTTATACGTTATACGTTATACGTTATACGTTATACATTATACGTTATACGTTATACGTTATACGTTATACGTTATACGTTACACGTTATACGTTACTCGTTATACGTAATATGTAATACGTTTTACGTCATAAGTTATACGTTATACGTTATACGTTATACGTTATACGTTATACGTTATACGTTATGCGTTATACGTTATACGTTATACGTTATGCGTTATACGTTATACGTTATACGTTACACGTTTGACGTTATACGCTGTACGTTATACGTTATACGTTATACGTTATACGTTATACGTTATACGTTGTACGTTATACGTTAAACGTTATACGTTATACGTTATACGTTATACGTTATACGATATACGTTATACGTTATACGTTATACGTTATATATTATACGTTATACGTTATACGTTATACGTTATGCGTTATGCGTTATACGTTATACGTTATGCGTTATACGTTATACGTTCGACGTTATACGTTATACGTTATACGTTATACGTTATACGGTATACGTTATACGTTATACGTTATACGTTAGACGTTATAGGTTATGCGTTAAACGTTTTACGTTATACGTTATACGTTATACGATATACGTTATACGTTATACGTTATGCGTTATAGGATATACGTTATACGTTATACGTTATACGTTAGACGTTATAGGTTATACGTTAAACGTTTTACGTTATACGTTATACGTTATACGATATACGTTATACGTTATACGTTATGCGTTATAGGATATACGTTATACGTTATACGTTATACGTTATACGTTATACGTTATACGTTATACGTTATACGTTATACGTTATACGTTATACGTTATACATTATACGTTATACGTTATACGTTATACGTTATACGTTATACGTTACACGTTATACGTTACTCGTTATACGTAATATGTAATACGTTTTACGTTATAAGTTATACGTTATACGTTATACGTTATACGTTAAACGTTATACGTTATACGTTATACGTTATACGTTATACGTTATACGTTATACGTTATACGTTATACGTTTGACGTTATACGCTGTAGGTTATACGTTATACGTTATACGTTATACGTTATACGTTATACGTTATACGTTATACGTTATACGTTATACGTTATACGTTGTACGTTATACGTTATACGTTATACGTTATACGTTATACGTTATACGTTATACGTTATACGTTATGCGTTATACGTTATACGTTATACGTTATGCGTTATACGTTATACGTTATACGTTATACGTTATACGTTTGACGTTATACGCTGCACGTTATACGTTATACGTTATACGTTATACGTTATACGTTATACGTTATACGTTATACGTTATACGTTATACGTTATACGTTAAACGTTATACGCTATACGTTATACGTTATACGTTATACGTTATACGTTATACGTTATACGTTATACGGTATACGTTATACGTTATGCGTTATACGTTATACGTTATACGTTATTCGTTTGACGTTATACGTTATACGTTATACGTTATACGTTATACGTTATACGTTATACGGTATACGTTATACGTTATGCGTTATACGTTATACGTTATACGTTATACGTTTGACGTTATACGCTATACGGGATATGTTATGCGTTATACGCTATACATTATGCGTAATAGGATATACGTTATGCGTTATAGGATATACGTTATACGTGATACGTTGTACGTTATACGTTATACTTTATACGTTATACGTTATACGTTATACGTTATACGTTATACGTTATACGTTATACGTTAGACGTTATAGGTTATACGTTAAACGTTTTACGTTATACGTTATACGTTATACGATATACGTTATACGTTATACGTTATGCGTTATAGGATATACGTTATACGTTATACGTTATACGTTATACGTTATACGTTATACGTTATACGTTATACGTTATACGTTATACGTTATACGTTATACGTTATACGTTATACGTTATACGTTATACGTTATACGTTATACGTTATACGTTATACGTTATACGTTATACGTTATACGTTATACGTTACACGTTATACGTTACTCGTTATACGTAATATGTAATACGTTTTACGTTATAAGTTATACGTTATACGTTATACGTTATACGTTATACGTTATACGTTATACGTTATACGTTATACGTTATACGTTATACGTTATACGTTATACGTTATACGTTATACGTTATACGTTATACGTTATACGTTATACGTTATACGTTATACGTTATACGTTATACGTTATACGTTATACGTTATACGTTATACGTTATACGTTATACGTTATACATTATACGTTATACGTTATGCGTTATACGCTATACGTTATGCGTTATAGGTCATACCTTATACGTGATACGTCATACGTTATACGTTATACGTTATACGTTATTCGTTATACGTTTTACGTTATACGTTATACGTTATACGTTATTCGTTATACGTTTTACGTTATACGTTATACGTTATACGTTATACGTTATACGTTATACGTTATACGTTATACGTTATACGTTATACGTTATACGTTAAACGTTATGCGTTATACGTTATACGTTATACGTTATACGTTATACGTTATACGTTATACGTTAAACGTTATACGTTATACGTAATACGTTATACGATATACGTTATACGTTATACGTTGTACGTTATACGTTATACGTTATACGTTATACGTTATACGTTATACGTTATGCGTTAGACGTCATACGTTATACGTTATGCGTTATACGTTATACGTTATACGTTATACGTTACACGTTTGACGTTATACGCTGTACGTTATACGTTATACGTTATACGTTATACGTTATACGTTATACGTTATACGTTATACGTTATACGTTAAACGTTATACGTTATACGTTATACGTTATACGTTAGACGTTATAGGTTATACGTTAAACGTTTTACGTTATACGTTATACGTTATACGATATACGTTATACGTTATACGTTATGCGTTATAGGATATACGTTATACGTTATACGTTAGACGTTATAGGTTATACGTTAAACGTTTTACGTTATACGTTATACGTTATACGATATACGTTATACGTTATACGTTATGCGTTATAGGATATACGTTATACGTTATACGTTATACGTTATACGTTATACGTTATACGTTATACGTTATACGTTATACGTTATACGTTATACGTTATACGTTATACGTTATACGTTATACGTTATACGTTATACGTTATACGTTATACGTTATACGTTATACGTTATACGTTATACGTTATACGTTACACGTTATACGTTACTCGTTATACGTAATATGTAATACGTTTTACGTTATAAGTTATACGTTATACGTTATACGTTATACGTTAAACGTTATACGTTATACGTTATACGTTATACGTTATACGTTATACGTTATACGTTTGACGTTATACGCTGTACGTTATACGTTATACGTTATACGTTACACGTTATACGTTATACGTTATACGTTATACGTTATACGTTATACGTTATACGTTATACGTTATACGTTATACGTTATACGTTATACGTTATACGTTATACGTTATACGTTATACGTTATACGTTATACGTTATACGTTATACGTTATACGTTATACGTTACACGTTATACGTTACTCGTTATACGTAATATGTAATACGTTTTACGTTATAAGTTATACGTTATACGTTATACGTTATACGTTATACGTTATACGTTATACGTTATACGTTATACGTTATACGTTATTCATTATACGTTTTACGTTATACGTTATACGTTATACGTTATACGTTATACGTTATACGTTATACGTTATACGTTATACGTTATACGTTATACGTTATACGTTATACGTTATACGTTATACGTTATACGTTATACGTTATACGTTATACGTTATACGTTATACGTTATACGTTATACGTTATACGTTATACGTTAAACGTTATACGTTATACGTAATACGTTATACGATATACGTTATACGTTATACGTTGTACGTTATACGTTATACGTTATACGTTATACGTTATACGTTATGCGTTATACGTTATACGTTATACGTTATGCGTTATACGTTATACGTTATACGTTATACGTTACACGTTTGACGTTATACGCTGTACGTTATACGTTATACGTTATACGTTATACGTTATACGTTATACGTTGTACGTTATACGTTAAACGTTATACGTTATACGTTATACGTTATACGTTATACGATATACGTTATACGTTATACGTTATACGTTATATATTATACGTTATACGTTATACGTTATACGTTATGCGTTATGCGTTATACGTTATACGTTATGCGTTATACGTTATACGTTTGACGTTATACGTTATACGTTATACGTTATACGTTATACGTTATACGGTATACGTTATACGTTATACGTTATACGTTAGACGTTATAGGTTATACGTTAAACGTTTTACGTTATACGTTATACGTTATACGATATACGTTATACGTTATACGTTATGCGTTATAGGATATACGTTATACGTTATACGTTATACGTTAGACGTTATAGGTTATACGTTAAACGTTTTACGTTATACGTTATACGTTATACGATATACGTTATACGTTATACGTTATGCGTTATAGGATATACGTTATACGTTATACGTTATACGTTATACGTTATACGTTATACGTTATACGTTATACGTTATACGTTATACGTTATACGTTATACATTATACGTTATACGTTATACGTTATACGTTATACGTTATACGTTACACGTTATACGTTACTCGTTATACGTAATATGTAATACGTTTTACGTTATAAGTTATACGTTATACGTTATACGTTATACGTTAAACGTTATACGTTATACGTTATACGTTATACGTTATACGTTATACGTTATACGTTATACGTTATACGTTTGACGTTATACGCTGTACGTTATACGTTATACGTTATACGTTATACGTTATACGTTATACGTTATACGTTATACGTTGTACGTTATACGTTATACGTTATACGTTATACGTTATACGTTATGCGTTATACGTTATACGTTATACGTTATGCGTTATACGTTATACGTTATACGTTATACGTTATACGTTTGACGTTATACGCTGTACGTTATACGTTATACGTTATACGTTATACGTTATAGGATATACGTTATACGTGATACGTTGTACGTTATACGTTATACTTTATACGTTATACGTTATACGTTATACGTTATACGTTATACGTTATACGTTATACGTTAGACGTTATAGGTTATACGTTAAACGTTTTACGTTATACGTTATACGTTATACGATATACGTTATACGTTATACGTTATGCGTTATAGGATATACGTTATACGTTATACGTTATACGTTATACGTTATACGTTATACGTTATACGTTATACGTTATACGTTATACGTTATACGTTATACGTTATACGTTATACGTTATACGTTATACGTTATACGTTATACGTTATACGTTATACGTTATACGTTATACGTTATACGTTATACGTTACACGTTATACGTTACTCGTTATACGTAATATGTAATACGTTTTACGTTATAAGTTATACGTTATACGTTATACGGTATACGTTATACGTTATGCGTTATACGTTATACGTTATACGTTATACGTTATACGTTATACGTTATACGTTATACGTTATACGTTATACGTTATACGTTATACGTTATACGTTTGACGTTATACGTTATACGGTATACGTTATGCGTTATACGCTATACATTATGCGTTATAGGATATACGTTATGCGCTATAGGTTATACGTTATACGTGATACGTTATACGTTATACGTTACACGTTATACGTTACTCGTTATACGTAATATGTAATACGTTTTACGTTATAAGTTATACGTTATACGTTATACGGTATACGTTATACGTTATGCGTTATACGTTATACGTTATACGTTATACGTTATACGTTATACGTTATACGTTATACGTTATGCGTTATACGTTATACGTTATACGTTTGACGTTATACGTTATACGGTATACGTTATGCGTTATACGCTATACATTATGCGTTATAGGATATACGTTATGCGCTATAGGTTATACGTTATACGTGATACGTTGTACGTTTGACGTTATACGCTGTACGTTATACGTTATACGTTATACGTTATACGTTATACGTTATACGTTATACGTTATACGTTATACGTTATACGTTATACGTTATACGTTATACGTTAAACGTTATACGCTATACGTTATACGTTATACGTTATACGTTATACGTTATACGTTATACGGTATACGTTATACGTTATGCGTTATACGTTATACGTTATACGTTATACGTTATACGTTATACGTTATACGTTATACGTTATACGTTATACGTTATACGTTATACGTTATACGTTATACGTTATACGTTATACGTTATACGTTATACGTTAAACGTTATACGCTATACGTTATACGTTATACGTTATACGTTATACGTTATACATTATACGGTATACGTTATACGTTATGCGTTATACGTTATACGTTATACGTCTTACGTTTGACGTTATACGTTATACGTTATACGTTATACGTTATACGTTATACGTTATACGTTATACGTTATACGTTATACGTTATACGTTATACGTTATACGTTATACGTTATACGTTATACGTTATACGTTATACGTTATACGTTGTACGTTATACGTTATTCGTTATACGTTATACGTTATACGTTATACGTTATACGTTATACGTTATACGTTATACGTTATACGTTATACGTTATACGTTAAACGTTATACGTTATACGTTATACGTTATGCGATATACGTTATACGTTATACGTTATACGTTATACGTTATACGTTATACGTTATACGTTATGCGTTATACGCTATACGTTATGTGTAATAGGATATACGTTATACGTTGTACGTTATACGTTATACGTTATACGTTATACGTTATACGTTATACGTTGTACGTTATACGTTAAACGTTAGACGTTATATGTTATACGTTATACGTTGTACGTTATACGTTATATGTAATATGTAATACGTTATACGTTATACGCCATACGTTATACGTTACACGTTTAACGTTTTACGTTATGCGTTATACGTTATGCGTTATACGTTATACGTTATACGTAATACGTTATACGTTATACGTTATACGTTATACGTTATACGTTATACGTTATACGTTATTCGTTATACGTTATACGTTGTACGTTATACGTTAAACGTTATACGTTATACGTTATACGTTATGCGATATACGTTTAAGGTTATACGTTATACGTTATACGTTATACGTTATACGTTATACGTTATACGTTATACGTTTGACGTTATACGTTATACGGTATACGTTATGCGTTATACGCTATACATTATGCGTAATAGGATATACGTTATGCGTTATAGGATATACGTTATACGTGATACGTTGTACGTTATACGTTATACTTTATACGCTATACGTTATACGTTATACGTTATACGTTATACGTTATACGTTATACGTTATACGTTATACGTTATACGTTATACGTTAGACGTTATAGGTTATACGTTAAACGTTTTACGTTATACGTTATACGTTATACGATATACGTTATACGTTATACGTTATGCGTTATAGGATATACGTTATACGTTATACGTTATACGTTATACGTTATACGTTATACGTTATACGTTATACGTTATACGTTATACGTTATACGTTATACGTTATACGTTATACGTTATACGTTATACGTTATACGTTATACGTTATACGTTATACGTTATACGTTATACGTTATACGTTATACGTTATACGTTACACGTTATACGTTACTCGTTATACGTAATATGTAATACGTTTTACGTTATAAGTTATACGTTATACGTTATACGTTATACGTTATACGTTATACGTTATACGTTATACGTTATACGTTATACGTTATACGTTATACGTTATACGTTATACGTTATACGTTATACGTCATACGTTATACGTTATACGTTATACGTTATACGTTATACGTTATACGTTTGACGTTATACGTTATACGGTATACGTTATGCGTTATACGCTATACATTATGCGTTATAGGATATACGTTATGCGCTATAGGATATACGTTATACGTGTTACGTTGTACGTTTGACGTTATACGCTGTACGTTATACGTTATACGTTATACGTTATACGTTATACGTTATACGTTATACGTTATACGTTATACGTTATACGTTATACGTTATACGTTATACGTTATACGTTAAACGTTATGCGTTATACGTTATACGTTATACGTTTTACGTTTGACGTTATACGTTATACGTTATACGTTATACGTTATACGTTATACGTTATACGGTATACGTTATACGTTATGCGTTATACGTTATACGTTATACGTTATACGTTATACGTTATACGTTATACGTTATACGTTATACGTTATACGTTATACGTTTGACGTTATACGTTATACGGTATACGTTATGCGTTATACGCTATACATTATGCGTTATAGGATATACGTTATGCGCTATAGGATATACGTTATACGTGATACGTTGTACGTTTGACGTTATACGCTGTACGTTATACGTTATACGTTATACGTTATACGTTATACGTTATACGTTATACGTTATACGTTATACGTTATACGTTATACGTTATACGTTATACGCTATACGTTAAACGTTATACGTTATACGTTATGCGTTATACGTTATACGTTATACGTTATACGTTATACGTTATACGTTATACGTTATACGTTATACGTTATACGTTATTCGTTATACGTTATACGTTATACGTTATACGTTGTGCGTTATACGTTATACGTTATACGTTATACGTTATACGCTATACGTTAAACGTTATACGTTATACGTTATGCGTTACACGTTATACGATATACGTTATACGTTATACGTTGTACGTTATACGCTATACGTTAAACGTTATACGTTATACGTTATGCGTTATACGTTATAGGTTATACGTTATGCGTTATACGTTATACGTTATACGTTTGACGTTATACGTTATGCGTTATAGGATATACGTTATACGTTATACGTTATACGTTATACGTTATACGCTATACGTTAAACGTTATACGTTATACGTTATGCGTTATACGTTATAGGTTATACGTTATGCGTTATACGTTATACGTTATACGTTATACGTTATACGTTTAAGGTTATACGTTATACGTTATACGTTATACGTTATACGTTATACGTTATACGTTATACGTTATACGTTATACGTTATACGTTATACGTTATACGTTATACGTTATACGTTAAACGTTATACGTTATACGTAATACGTTATACGATATACGTTATACGTTATACGTTGTACGTTATACGTTATACGTTATACGTTATACGTTATACGTTGTACGTTATACGTTAAACGTTAGACGTTATATGTTATACGTTATACGTTTTACGTTTTACGTTATACGTTATATGTAATATGTAATACGTTATACGTTATACGCCATACGTTATACGTTACACGTTTAACGTTATACGTTATACGTTATACGTTATACGTTATACGTTATACGTTATACGTTATACGTTATACGTTATACGTTATACGTTATACGTTATACGTTATACGTTATACGTTATTCGTTATACGTTATACGTTATACGTTATACGTTATACGTTATACGTTATACGTTATACGTTATACGTTATACGTTATACGTTAAACGTTATACGTTATACGTTATACGTTATGCGATATACGTTATACGTTATACGTTATACGTTATACGTTATACGTTATACGTTATACGTTATGCGTTATACGCTATACGTTATGTGTAATAGGATATACGTTATACGTTGTACGTTATACGTTATACGTTATACGTTATACGTTATACGTTATACGTTGTACGTTATACGTTAAACGTTAGACGTTATATGTTATACGTTATACGTTGTACGTTATACGTTATATGTAATATGTAATACGTTATACGTTATACGCCATACGTTATACGTTACACGTTTAACGTTTTACGTTATGCGTTATACGTTATGCGTTATACGTTATACGTTATACGTAATACGTTATACGTTATACGTTATACGTTATACGTTATACGTTATACGTTATTCGTTATACGTTATAGGTTGTACGTTATACGTTAAACGTTATACGTTATACGTTATACGTTATGCGATATACGTTTAAGGTTATACGTTATACGTTATACGTTATACGTTATACGTTATACGTTATACGTTATACGTTATACGTTATACGTTATACGTTATACGATATACGTTATACGTTATACGTTGTACGTTATACGTTATACCTTATACGTTATACGTTATACGTTGTACGTTATACGTTAAACGTTAGACGTTATATGTTATACGTTATACGTTTTACGTTATACGTTATATGTAATATGTAATACGTTATACGTTATACGCCATACGTTATACGTTACAC
The DNA here is from genome assembly GCF_051014685.1 of Ptiloglossa arizonensis. Taxonomy (NCBI): domain Eukaryota; kingdom Metazoa; phylum Arthropoda; class Insecta; order Hymenoptera; family Colletidae; genus Ptiloglossa; species Ptiloglossa arizonensis. The sequence goes on from NW_027479064.1 coordinate 140,914, forward strand.
GTTTAACGTTTTACGTTGTGCGTTATACGTTATGCGTTATACGTTATACGTTATACGTAATACGTTATACGTTATACGTTATACGTTATACGTTATACGTTATACGTTATACGTTATACGTTATTCGTTATACGTTATACGTTATACGTTATACGTTATACGTTATACGTTATACGTTATACGTTATACGCTATACGTTAAACGTTATACGTTATACGTTATGCGTTATACGTTATAGGTTATACGTTATGCGTTATACGTTATACGTAATACGTTTGACGTTATACGTTATACGTTATACGTTATACGTTATACGTTATACGTTATACGTTATACGTTATACGTTATACGTTATACGTTATACGTTATACGTTATACGTTATACGTTATACGTTATACGTTATACGTTATACGTTATACGTTATACGTTATTCGTTATACGTTATACGTTATACGTTATACGTTATACGTTATACGTTATACGTTATACGTTATACGTTATACGTTATACGTTAAACGTTATACGTTATACGTTATACGTTACGCGATATACGTTATACGTTATACGTTATACGTTATACGTTATACGTTATACGTTATACGTTATACGTTATACGTTATACGTTATTCGTTATACGTTATACGTTATACGTTATACGTTATACGTTAAACGTTATACGTTATACGTTATACGTTATACGTTATACGTTATACGTTATACGTTATACGTTATACGTTATACGTTATACGTTATACGTTATACGTTATACGTTATACGTTATTCGTTATACGTTATACGTTATACGTTATACGTTATACGTTATACGTTATACGTTATACGTTATACGTTATACGTTATACGTTAAACGTTATACGTTATACGTTATACGTTACGCGATATACGTTATACGTTATACGTTATACGTTATACGTTATACGTTATACGTTATACGTTATGCGTTATACGCTATACGTTATGTGTAATAGGATATACGTTATACGTTGTACGTTATACGTTATACGTTATACGTTATACGTTATACGTTATACGTTGTACGTTATACGTTAAACGTTAGACGTTATATGTTATACGTTATACGTTGTACGTTATACGTTATATGTAATATGTAATACGTTATACGTTATACGCCATACGTTATACGTTACACGTTTAACGTTTTACGTTATGCGTTATACGTTATGCGTTATACGTTATACGTTATACGTAATACGTTATACGTTATACGTTATACGTTAAACGTTTTACGTTATACGTTATACGTTATACGATATACGTTATACGTTATACGTTATGCGTTATAGGATATACGTTATACGTTATACGTTATACGTTAGACGTTATAGGTTATACGTTAAACGTTTTACGTTATACGTTATACGTTATACGATATACGTTATACGTTATACGTTATGCGTTATAGGATATACGTTATACGTTATACGTTATACGTTATACGTTATACGTTATACGTTATACGTTATACGTTATACGTTATACGTTATACGTTATACGTTATACGTTATACGTTATACGTTATACGTTATACGTTATACGTTATACGTTATACGTTATACGTTATACGTTATACGTTACACGTTATACGTTACTCGTTATACGTAATATGTAATACGTTTTACGTTATAAGTTATACGTTATACGTTATACGTTATACGTTAAACGTTATACGTTATACGTTATACGTTATACGTTATACGTTATACGTTATACGTTATACGTTTGACGTTATACGCTGTACGTTATACGTTATACGTTATACGTTACACGTTATACGTTATACGTTATACGTTATACGTTATACGTTATACGTTATACGTTATACGTTATACGTTATACGTTATACGTTATACGTTATACGTTATACGTTATACGTTATACGTTATACGTTATACGTTATACGTTACACGTTATACGTTACTCGTTATACGTAATATGTAATACGTTTTACGTTATAAGTTATACGTTATACGTTATACGTTAAACGTTATACGTTATACGTTATACGTTATACGTTATACGTTATACGTTATACGTTATACGTTAAACGTTATACGTTATACGTAATACGTTATACGATATACGTTATACGTTATACGTTGTACGTTATACGTTATACGTTATACGTTATACGTTATACGTTATACGTTATGCGTTATACGTTATACGTTATACGTTATGCGTTATACGTTATACGTTATACGTTATACGTTATACGTTATACGTTAAACGTTATACGCTATACGTTATACGTTATACGTTATACGTTATACGTTATACGTTATACGTTATACGGTATACGTTATACGTTATGCGTTATACGTTATACGTTATACGTTATACGTTATTCGTTTGACGTTATACGTTATACGTTATACGTTATACGTTATACGTTATACGGTATACGTTATACGTTATGCGTTATGCGTTATACGTTATACGTTATACGTTATACGTTATACGTTGTACGTTATACGTTAAACGTTATACGTTATACGTTATACGTTATACTTTATACGATATACGTTATACGTTATACGTTATACGTTATATATTATACGTTATACGTTATACGTTATACGTTATGCGTTATGCGTTATACGTTATACGTTATGCGTTATACGTTATACGTTTGACGTTATACGTTATACGTTATACGTTATACGTTATACGTTATACGGTATACGTTATACGTTATACGTTATACGTTAGACGTTATAGGTTATACGTTAAACGTTTTACGTTATACGTTATACGTTATACGATATACGTTATACGTTATACGTTATGCGTTATAGGATATACGTTATACGTTATACGTTATACGTTAGACGTTATAGGTTATACGTTAAACGTTTTACGTTATACGTTATACGTTATACGATATACGTTATACGTTATACGTTATGCGTTATAGGATATACGTTATACGTTATACGTTATACGTTATACGTTATACGTTATACGTTATACGTTATACGTTATACGTTATACGTTATACGTTATACATTATACGTTATACGTTATACGTTATACGTTATACGTTATACGTTACACGTTATACGTTACTCGTTATACGTAATATGTAATACGTTTTACGTTATAAGTTATACGTTATACGTTATACGTTATACGTTATACGTTAAACGTTATACGCTATACGTTATACGTTATACGTTATACGTTATACGTTATACGTTATACGGTATACGTTATACGTTATACGTTATACGTTATACGTTATGCGTTATACGTTATACGTTATACGTTATGCGTTATACGTTATACGTTATACGTTATACGTTATACGTTTGACGTTATACGCTGTACGTTATACGTTATACGTTATACGTTATACGTTATACGTTATACGTTATACGTTATACGTTATACGTTATACGTTATACGTTATACGTTATACGTTATACGTTATACGTTATACGTTAAACGTTATACGCTATACGTTATACGTTATACGTTATACGTTATACGTTATACGTTATACGTTATACGGTATACGTTATACGTTATGCGTTATACGTTATACGTTATACGTTATACGTTATTCGTTTGACGTTATACGTTATACGTTATACGTTATACGTTATACGTTATACGGTATACGTTATACGTTATGCGTTATGCGTTATACGTTATACGTTATACGTTATACGTTATACGTTATACGTTATACGTTATACGTTATACGTTATACGTTATACGTTATACGTTATACGTTATACGTTATGCGTTATACGTTATACGTTATACGTTATGCGTTATACGTTATACGTTATACGTTATACGTTATACGTTTGACGTTATACGCTGTACGTTATACGTTATACGTTATACGTTATACGTTGTACGTTATACGTTATGCGTTATACGTTATACGTTATACGTTATACGTTTGACGTTATACGTTATACGGTATACGTTATGCGTTATACGCTATACATTATGCGTAATAGGATATACGTTATGCGTTATAGGATATACGTTATACGTGATACGTTGTACGTTATACGTTATACTTTATACGTTATACGTTATACGTTATACGTTATACGTTTGACGTTATACGCTGTACGTTATACGTTATACGTTATACGTTATACGTTATACGTTATACGTTATACGTTATACGTTATACGTTATACGTTATACGTTATACGTTATACGTTATACGTTATACGTTATACGTTATACGTTATACGTTAAACGTTATACGCTATACGTTATACGTTATACGTTATACGTTATACGTTATACGTTATACGTTATACGGTGGGACGGCGACGCTCTCGAGGGCGGAGAGGCCAGAGCCGCCCTCGGGAGCGTACGAGCCGGGGTGCGGCCGCGCCGACGGCACGGTCCCAGGGCCGTGCCTCCGGCGCGGCTATGGGGGCCGTGGGCGGTCGCGAGCGTGGGACTCGCGGCCGCCCGAGGGCGGCCCCCGGGAGTGGGACGTCGGAGCAGTGTGGCCCTGCTCCGACGTCGGGCGCCAGAGCGCCGAGGAGAAAACAGGGAAGGGAGGGTGAAGTACCCCCTCCCTTCCCTGGAACGGGAGGACACGGGCGCGAGAGCCCTGCACGGGGGAGCACCTGATGTTATGATGTCTTCGGTCCCAGGTGCTTCCCCTGCATAGTGCGAGGATGGCCACCGTGGTGGGTTTTAGTGGGTAGGTCCCGCGCCCGATGGGTTTCCTTCCGGGCGCGGGGAATCCCACACTCCCCCCGCCCCTCCCCAGGCGGCGGTGGGGTCTTTCGAAGATTTCCCCCACGTTAATAAAAAAAAAAAAAAAAAATACGTTATACGGTATACGTTATACGTTATGCGTTATACGTTATACGTTATACGTTATACGTTATTCGTTTGACGTTATACGTTATACGTTATACGTTATACGTTATACGTTATACGGTATACGTTATACGTTATGCGTTATACGTTATACGTTATACGTTATACGTTTGACGTTATACGTTATACGGTATACGTTATGCGTTATACGCTATACATTATGCGTAATAGGATATACGTTATGCGTTATAGGATATACGTTATACGTGATACGTTGTACGTTATAAGTTATACTTTATACGTTATACGTTATACGTTATACGTTATACGTTATACGTTATACGTTATACGTTATACGTTATACGTTAGACGTTATAGGTTATACGTTAAACGTTTTACGTTATACGTTATACGTTATACGATATACGTTATACGTTATACGTTATGCGTTATAGGATATATGTTATACGTTATACGTTATACGTTATACGTTATACGTTATACGTTATACGTTATACGTTATACGTTATACGTTATACGTTATACGTTATACGTTATACGTTATACGTTATACGTTATACGTTATACGTTATACGTTATACGTTATACGTTATACGTTATACGTTATACGTTACACGTTATACGTTACTCGTTATACGTAATATGTAATACGTTTTACGTTATAAGTTATACGTTATACGTTATACGTTATACGTTATACGTTATACGTTATACGTTATACGTTATACGTTATACGTTATACGTTATACGTTATACGTTATACGTTATACGTTATACGTTATACGTTATACGTTATACGTTATACGTTATACGTTATACGTTATACGTTATACGTTTGACGTTATACGTTATACGGTATACGTTATGCGTTATACGCTATACATTATGCGTTATAGGATATACGTTATGCGCTATAGGATATACGTTATACGTGTTACGTTGTACGTTTGACGTTATACGCTGTACGTTATACGTTATACGTTATACGTTATACGTTATACGTTATACGTTATACGTTATACGTTATACGTTATACGTTATACGTTATACGTTATACGTTAAACGTTATACGCTATACGTTATACGTTATACGTTATACGTTATGCGTTATACGCTATACGTTATGTGTTATAGGATATACGTTATACGTTGTACGTTATACGTTATACGTTATACGTTATACGTTATACGTTGTACGTTATACGTTAAACGTTAGACGTCATATGTTATACGTTATACGTTGTACGTTATACGTTATATGTAATATGTAATACGTTATACGTTATACGCCATACGTTATACGTTATACGCCATACGTTATACGTTACACGTTTAACGTTTTACGTTATGCGTTATACGTTATGCGTTATACGTTATACGTTATACGTAATACGTTATACGTTATACGTTATACGTTATACGTTATACGTTATACGTTATTGGTTATACGTTATACGTTATACGTTATACGTTATACGTTATACGTTATACGTTATACGTTATACGCTATACGTTAAACGTTATACGTTATACGTTATGCGTTATACGTTATAGGTTATACGTTATGCGTTATACGTTATACGTTATACGTTATACGTTATACGTTATACGTTTGAGGTTATACGTTATACGTTATACGTTATACGTTATACGTTATACGTTATACGTTATACGTTATACGTTATACGTTATACGTTATACGTTATACGTTATACGTTATACGTTATACGTTATACGTTAAACGTTATACGCTATACGTTATACGTTATACGTTATACGTTATACGTTATACGTTATACGGTATACGTTATACGTTATGCGTTATACGTTATACGTTATACGTTATACGTTATGCGTTATACGTTATACGTTATACGTTATGCGTTATACGTTATACGTTATACGTTATACGTTATACGGTATACGTTATACGTTATGCGTTATACGTTATACGTTATACGTTATACGTTTGACGTTATACGTTATACGGTATACGTTATGCGTTATACGATATACATTATGCGTAATAGGATATACGTTATGCGTTATAGGATATACGTTATACGTGATACGTTGTACGTTATACGTTATACTTTATACGTTATACGTTATACGTTATACGTTATACGTTATACGTTATACGTTATACGTTATACGTTAGACGTTATAGGTTATACGTTAAACGTTTTACGTTATACGTTATACGTTATACGATATACGTTATACGTTATACGTTATGCGTTATAGGATATACGTTATACGTTATACGTTATACGTTATACGTTATACGTTATACGTTATACGTTATACGTTATACGTTATACGTTATACGTTATACGTTATACGTTATACGTTATACGTTATACGTTATACGTTATACGTTATACGTTATACGTTATACGTTATACGTTATACGTTATACGTTATACGTTATACGTTACACGTTATACGTTACTCGTTATACGTAATATGTAATACGTTTTACGTTATAAGTTATACGTTATACGTTATACGTTATACGTTATACGTTATACGTTATACGTTATACGTTATACGTTATACGTTATACGTTATACGTTATACGTTATACGTTATACGTTATACGTTATACGTTATACGTTATACGTTATACGTTTGACGTTATACGTTATACGGTATACGTTATGCGTTATACGCTATACATTATGCGTTATAGGATATACGTTATGCGCTATAGGATATACGTTATACGTGTTACGTTGTACGTTTGACGTTATACGCTGTACGTTATACGTTATACGTTATACGTTATACGTTATACGTTATACGTTATACGTTATACGTTATACGTTATACGTTATACGTTATACGTTATACGTTAAACGTTATACGCTATACGTTATACGTTATACGTTATACGTTATACGTTATACGTTATACGGTATACGTTATACGTTATGCGTTATACGTTATACGTTATACGTTATACGTTATACGTTATACGTTATACCTTATACGTTATACGTTATACGTTATACGTTATACGTTATACGTTATACGTTATACGTTATACGTTATACGTTAAACGTTATACGCTATACGTTATACGTTATACGTTATACGTTATACGTTATACGTTATACGGTATACGTTATACGTTATGCGTTATACGTTATACGTTATACGTTTTACGTTTGACGTTATACGTTATACGTTATACGTTATACGTTATACGTTATACGTTATACGGTATACGTTATACGTTATGCGTTATACGTTATACGTTATACGTTATACGTTATACGTTTGACGTTATATGTTAAACGTTATACGTTATACGTTATACGTTATACGTTATACGTTATACGTTATACGTTATACGTTATACGTTATACGTTATACGTTATACGTTATACGGTATACGTTATACGTTATACGTTATACGTTATACGTTATACGTTATACGTTATACGTTATACGTTATACGTTATACGTTATACGTTATACGTTATACGTTATACGTTATACGTTATACGTTATACGTTATACGTTTGACGTTATACGCTGTACGTTATACGTTATACGTTATACGTTATACGTTATACGTTATACGTTATACGTTATACGTTATACGTTAAACGTTATATGTTATACATTATACGTTATACGATATACGTTATACGTTATACGTTATACGTTATACGTTATACGTTATACGTTATGCGTTATACGCTATACGTTATGTGTTATAGGATATACGTTATACGTTGTACGTTATACGTTATACGTTATACGTTATACGTTATACGTTGTACGTTATACGTTAAACGTTAGACGTCATATGTTATACGTTATACGTTGTACGTTATACGTTATATGTAATATGTAATACGTTATACGTTATACGCCATACGTTATACGTTACACGTTTAACGTTTTACGTTATGCGTTATACGTTATGCGTTATACGTTATACGTTATACGTAATACGTTATACGTTATACGTTATACGTTATACGTTATACGTTATACGTTATTGGTTATACGTTATACGTTATACGTTATACGTTATACGTTATACGTTATACGTTATACGTTATACGCTATACGTTAAACGTTATACGTTATACGTTATGCGTTATACGTTATAGGTTATACGTTATGCGTTATACGTTATACGTTATACGTTATACGTTATACGTTATACGTTTGAGGTTATACGTTATACGTTATACGTTATACGTTATACGTTATACGTTATACGTTATACGTTATACGTTATACGTTATACGTTATACGTTATACGTTATACGTTATACGGTATACGTTATACGTTATACGTTATACGTTATACGTTATACGTTATACGTTATACGTTATACGTTATACGTTATACGTTATACGTTATACGTTATTCGTTATACGTTATACGTTATACGTTATACGTTGTACGTTATACGTTATACGTTATACGTTATACGCAATACGTTAAACGTTATACGTTATACGTTATGCGTTATACGTTATACGATATACGTTATACGTTATACGTTGTACGTTATACGCTATACGTTAAACGTTATACGTTATACGTTATGCGTTATACGTTATAGGTTATACGTTATGCGTTATACGTTATACGTTATACGTTTGACGTTATACGTTATGCGTTATAGGATATACGTTATACGTTATACGTTATACGTTATACGTTATACGCTATACGTTAAACGTTATACGTTATACGTTATGCGTTATACGTTATAGGTTATACGTTATGCGTTATACGTTATACGTTATACGTTATACGTTTGAGGTTATACGTTATACGTTATACGTTATACGTTATACGTTATACGTTATACGTTATACGTTATACGTTATACGTTATACGTTATACGTTATACGTTATACGTTATACGTTATACGTTAAACGTTATACGTTATACGTAATACGCTATACGATATACGTTATACGTTATACGTTGTACGTTATACGTTATACGTTATACGTTATACGTTATACGTTATACGTTGTACGTTATACGTTAAACATTAGACGTTATATGTTATACGTTATACGTTTTACGTTATACGTTATATGTAATATGTAATACGTTATACGTTATACGCCATACGTTATACGTTACACGTTAACGTTTTACGTTGTGCGTTATACGTTATGCGTTATACGTTATACGTTATACGTAATACGTTATACGTTATACGTTATACGTTATACGTTATACGTTATACGTTATACGTTATACGTTATTCGTTATACGTTATACGTTATACGTTATACGTTATACGTTATACGTTATACGTTATACGTTATACGTTATACGCTATACGTTAAACGTTATACGTTATACGTTATACGTTATGCGTTATACGTTATAGGTTATACGTTATGCGTTATACGTTATACGTAATACGTTATACGTTATACGTTATACGTTATACGTTATACGTTATACGTTATACGTTATACGTTATACGTTATACGTTATACGTTATACGTTATACGTTATACGTTATACGTTATACGTTATACGTTATACGTTATACGTTATACGTTATACGTTATACGTTATACGTTATACGTTATACGTTATACGTTATACGTTATACGTTATACGTTATACGTTATTCGTTATACGTTATACGTTATACGTTATACGTTATACGTTATACGTTATACGTTATACGTTATACGTTATACGTTATACATTATACGTTATACGTTATACGTTATACGTTATACGTTATACGTTATACGTTATACGTTATACGTTATGCGTTATACGCTATACGTTATGTGTAATAGGATATACGTTATACGTTGTACGTTATACGTTATACGTTATGCGTTATACGTTATACGTTATACGTTATACGTTGTACGTTATACGTTAAACGTTAGACGTTATATGTTATACGTTATACGTTGTACGTTATACGTTATATGTAATATGTAATACGTTATACGTTATACGCCATACGTTATACGTTACACGTTTAACGTTTTACGTTATGCGTTATACGTTATGCGTTATACGTTATACGTTATACGTAATACGTTATACGTTATACGTTATACGTTATACGTTATACGTTATACGTTATTCGTTATACGTTATACGTTATACGTTATACGTTGTACGTTATACGTTATACGTTATACGTTATACGCTATACGTTAAACGTTATACGTTATACGTTATGCGTTATACGTTATACGATATACGTTATACGTTATACGTTGTACGTTATACGCTATACGTTAAACGTTATACGTTATACGTTATGCGTTATACGTTATAGGTTATACGTTATGCGTTATACGTTATACGTTGTACGTTATACGTTATACGTTATACGTTATCCGTTATACGTTATACGTTATACGCTATACGTTAAAAGTTATACGTTATACGTTATGCGTTATACGTTATAGGTTATACGTTATGCGTTATACGTTATACGTTATACGTTATACGTTATACGTTATACGTTATACGTTATACGTTATACGTTATACGTTATACGTTATACGTTATACGTTATACGGTATACGTTATACGTTATACGTTATACGTTATACGTTATACGTTATACGTTATACGTTATACGTTATACGTTATACGTTATACGTTATACGTTATACGTTATACGTTATACGTTATACGTTATACGGTATACGTTATACGTTATACGTTATACGTTATACGTTATACGTTATACGTTATACGTTATACGTTATGCGTTATACGTTATACGTTATACGTTATGCGTTATACGTTATACGTTATACGATATACGTTATACGGTATACGTTATACGTTATGCGTTATACGTTATACGTTATACGTTATACGTTTGACGTTATACGTTATACGTTATTCGTTATACGTTATACGTTATACGTTATACGTTGTACGTTATACGTTATACGTTATACGTTATACGCTATACGTTAAACGTTATACGTTATACGTTATGCGTTATACGTTATACGATATACGTTATACGTTATACGTTGTACGTTATACGCTATACGTTAAACGTTATACGTTATACGTTATGCGTTATACGTTATAGGTTATACGTTATGCGTTATACGTTATACGTTATACGTTTGACGTTATACGTTATGCGTTATAGGATATACGTTATACGTTATACGTTATACGTTATACGTTATACGCTATACGTTAAACGTTATACGTTATACGTTATGCGTTATACGTTATAGGTTATACGTTATGCGTTATACGTTATACGTTATACGTTATACGTTTGAGGTTATACGTTATACGTTATACGTTATACGTTATACGTTATACGTTATACGTTATACGTTATACGTTATACGTTATACGTTATACGTTATACGTTATACGTTATACGTTATACGTTAAACGTTATACGTTATACGTAATACGTTATACGATATACGTTATACGTTATACGTTGTACGTTATACGTTATACGTTATACGTTATACGTTATACGTTATACGTTATACGTTATACGTTAAACGTTATACGCTATACGTTATACGTTATACGTTATACGTTATACGTTATACGTTATACGTTATACGTTATACGTTATACGGTATACGTTATACGTTATACGTTATACGTTATACGTTATGCGTTATACGTTATACGTTATACGTAATACGTTATACGTTATACGTTATACGTTATACGTTATACGTTATACGTTATTCGTTATACGTTATACGTTGTACGTTATACGTTATACGTTATACGTTATCCGTTATACGTTATACGTTATACGCTATACGTTAAAAGTTATACGTTATACGTTATGCGTTATACGTTATAGGTTATACGTTATGCGTTATACGTTATACGTTATACGTTATACGTTATACGTTATACGTTATACGTTATACGTTATACGTTATACGTTATACGTTATACGTTATACGTTATACGGTATACGTTATACGTTATACGTTATACGTTATACGTTATACGTTATACGTTATACGTTATACGTTATACGTTATACGTTATACGTTATACGTTATTCGTTATACGTTATACGTTATACGTTATACGTTGTACGTTATACGTTATACGTTATACGTTATACGCTATACGTTAAACGTTATACGTTATACGTTATGCGTTATACGTTATACGTTATACGATATACGTTATACGTTATACGTTGTACGTTATACGCTATACGTTAAACGTTATACGTTATACGTTATGCGTTATACGTTATAGGTTATACGTTATGCGTTATACGTTATACGTTATACGTTTGACGTTATACGTTATGCGTTATAGGATATACGTTATACGTTATACGTTATACGTTATACGTTATACGCTATACGTTAAACGTTATACGTTATACGTTATGCGTTATACGTTATAGGTTATACGTTATGCGTTATACGTTATACGTTATACGTTATACGTTTGAGGTTATACGTTATACGTTATACGTTATACGTTATACGTTATACGTTATACGTTATACGTTATACGTTATACGTTATACGTTATACGTTATACGTTATACGTTATACGTTATACGTTAAACGTTATACGTTATACGTAATACGTTATACGATATACGTTATACGTTATACGTTGTACGTTATACGTTATACGTTATACGTTATACGTTATACGTTGTACGTTATACGTTAAACGTTAGACGTTATATGTTATACGTTATACCTTTTACGTTATACGTTATATGTAATATGTAATACGTTATACGTTATACGCCATACGTTATACGTTACACGTTTAACGTTTTACGTTGTGCGTTATACGTTATACGTTATATGTAATATGTAATACGTTATACGTTATATGTAATATGTAATACGTTATACGTTATACGCCATACGTTATACGTTACACGTTAACGTTTTACGTTGTGCGTTATACGTTATGCGTTATACGTTATACGTTATACGTAATACGTTATACGTTATACGTTATACGTTATACGGTATACGCTATACGTTAAACGTTATACGTTATACGTTATACGTTATACGTTATACGTTATACGTTATACGTTATACGTTATACGCTATACGTTAAACGTTATACGTTATACGTTATGCGTTATACGTTATAGGTTATACGTTATGCGTTATACGTTATACGTTATACGTTATACGTTATACGTTATACGTTTGAGGTTATACGTTATACGTTATACGTTATACGTTATACGTTATACGTTATACGTTATACGTTATACGTTATACGTTATACGTTATACGTTATACGTTATACGTTATACGTTATACGTTAAACGTTATACGCTATACGTTATACGTTATACGTTATACGTTATACGTTATACGTTATACGGTATACGTTATACGTTATGCGTTATACGTTATACGTTATACGTTATACGTTATGCGTTATACGTTATACGTTATACGTTATGCGTTATACGTTATACGTTATACGATATACGTTATACGGTATACGTTATACGTTATGCGTTATACGTTATACGTTATACGTTATACGTTTGACGTTATACGTTATACGGTATACGTTATGCGTTATACGATATACATTATGCGTAATAGGATATACGTTATGCGTTATAGGATATACGTTATACGTGATACGTTGTACGTTATACGTTATACTTTATACGTTATACGTTATACGTTATACGTTATACGTTATACGTTATACGTTATACGTTATACGTTAGACGTTATAGGTTATACGTTAAACGTTTTACGTTATACGTTATACGTTATACGATATACGTTATACGTTATACGTTATGCGTTATAGGATATACGTTATACGTTATACGTTATACGTTATACGTTATACGTTATACGTTATACGTTATACGTTATACGTTATACGTTATACGTTATACGTTATACGTTATACGTTATACGTTATACGTTATACGTTATACGTTATACGTTATACGTTATACGTTATACGTTATACGTTATACGTTATACGTTATACGTTATACGTTACACGTTATACGTTACTCGTTATACGTAATATGTAATACGTTTTACGTTATAAGTTATACGTTATACGTTATACGTTATACGTTATACGTTATACGTTATACGTTATACGTTATACGTTATACGTTATACGTTATACGTTATACGTTATACGTTATACGTTATACGTTATACGTTATACGTTATACGTTATACGTTATACGTTATACGTTATACGTTTGACGTTATACGTTATACGGTATACGTTATCCGTTATACGCTATACATTATGCGTTATAGGATATACGTTATGCGCTATAGGATATACGTTATACGTGTTACGTTGTACGTTTGACGTTATACGCTGTACGTTATACGTTATACGTTATACGTTATACGTTATACGTTATACGTTATACGTTATACGTTATACGTTATACGTTATACGTTAAACGTTATACGCTATACGTTATACGTTATACGTTATACGTTATACGTTATACGTTATACGGTATACGTTATACGTTATGCGTTATACGTTATACGTTATACGTTATACGTTATACGTTATACGTTATACGTTATACGTTATACGTTATACGTTATACGTTATACGTTATACGTTATACGTTATACGTTATACGTTATACGTTATACGTTATACGTTAAACGTTATACGCTATACGTTATACGTTATACGTTATACGTTATACGTTATACGTTATACGTTATACGGTATACGTTATACGTTATGCGTTATACGTTATACGTTATACGTTTTACGTTTGACGTTATACGTTATACGTTATACGTTATACGTTATACGTTATACGTTATACGTTATACGTTATACGGTATACGTTATACGTTATGCGTTATACGTTATACGTTATACGTTATACGTTATACGTTTGACGTTATATGTTAAACGTTATACGTTATACGTTATACGTTATACGTTATACGTTATACGTTATACGTTATACGTTATACGTTATACGTTATACGTTATACGTTATACGTTATACGTTATACGGTATACGTTATACGTTATACGTTATACGTTATACGTTATACGTTATACGTTATACGTTATACGTTATACGTTATACGTTATACGTTATACGTTATACGTTATACGTTATACGTTATACGTTATACGTTTGACGTTATACGCTGTACGTTATACGTTATACGTTATACGTTATACGTTATACGTTATACGTTATACGTTATACGTTATACGTTAAACGTTATACGTTATACATTATACGTTATACGATATACGTTATACGTTATACGTTATACGTTATACGTTATACGTTATACGTTATGCGTTATACGCTATACGTTATGTGTTATAGGATATACGTTATACGTTGTACGTTATACGTTATACGTTATACGTTATACGTTATACGTTGTACGTTATACGTTAAACGTTAGACGTCATATGTTATACGTTATACGTTGTACGTTATACGTTATATGTAATATGTAATACGTTATACGTTATACGCCATACGTTATACGTTACACGTTTAACGTTTTACGTTATGCGTTATACGTTATGCGTTATACGTTATACGTTATACGTAATACGTTATACGTTATACGTTATACGTTATACGTTATACGTTATACGTTATTGGTTATACGTTATACGTTATACGTTATACGTTATACGTTATACGTTATACGTTATACGTTATACGCTATACGTTAAACGTTATACGTTATACGTTATGCGTTATACGTTATAGGTTATACGTTATGCGTTATACGTTATACGTTATACGTTATAGGTTATACGTTATGCGTTATACGTTATACGTTATACGTTATACGTTATACGTTATACGTTTGAGGTTATACGTTATACGTTATACGTTATACGTTATACGTTATACGTTATACGTTATACGTTATACGGTATACGTTATACGTTATACGTTATACGTTATACGTTATACGTTATACGTTATACGTTATACGTTATACGTTATACGTTATACGTTATACGTTATTCGTTATACGTTATACGTTATACGTTATACGTTGTACGTTATACGTTATACGTTATACGTTATACGCAATACGTTAAACGTTATACGTTATACGTTATGCGTTATACGTTATACGATATACGTTATACGTTATACGTTGTACGTTATACGCTATACGTTAAACGTTATACGTTATACGTTATGCGTTATACGTTATAGGTTATACGTTATGCGTTATACGTTATACGTTATACGTTTGACGTTATACGTTATGCGTTATAGGATATACGTTATACGTTATACGTTATACGTTATACGTTATACGCTATACGTTAAACGTTATACGTTATACGTTATGCGTTATACGTTATAGGTTATACGTTATGCGTTACACGTTATACGTTATACGTTATACGTTTGAGGTTATACGTTATACGTTATACGTTATACGTTATACGTTATACGTTATACGTTATACGTTATACGTTATACGTTATACGTTATACGTTATACGTTATACGTTATACGTTATACGTTAAACGTTATACGTTATACGTAATACGCTATACGATATACGTTATACGTTATACGTTGTACGTTATACGTTATACGTTATACGTTATACGTTATACGTTATACGTTGTACGTTATACGTTAAACATTAGACGTTATATGTTATACGTTATACGTTTTACGTTATACGTTATATGTAATATGTAATACGTTATACGTTATACGCCATACGTTATACGTTACACGTTAACGTTTTACGTTGTGCGTTATACGTTATGCGTTATACGTTATACGTTATACGTAATACGTTATACGTTATACGTTATACGTTATACGTTATACGTTATACGTTATACGTTATACGTTATTCGTTATACGTTATACGTTATACGTTATACGTTATACGTTATACGTTATACGTTATACGTTATACGCTATACGTTAAACGTTATACGTTATACGTTATACGTTATGCGTTATACGTTATAGGTTATACGTTATGCGTTATACGTTATACGTAATAAGTTATACGTTATACGTTATACGTTATACGTTATACGTTATACGTTATACGTTATACGTTATACGTTATACGTTATACGTTATACGTTATACGTTATACGTTATACGTTATACGTTATACGTTATACGTTATACGTTATACGTTATACGTTATACGTTATACGTTATACGTTATACGTTATACGTTATACGTTATACGTTATACGTTATTCGTTATACGTTATACGTTATACGTTATACGTTATACGTTATACGTTATACGTTATACGTTATACGTTATACGTTATACGTTATACGTTATACGTTATACGTTATACGTTATACGTTATACGTTATACGTTATACGTTATACGTTATGCGTTATACGCTATACGTTATGTGTAATAGGATATACGTTATACGTTGTACGTTATACGTTATACGTTATACGTTATACGTTATACGTTATACGTTATACGTTGTACGATATACGTTAAACGTTAGACGTTATATGTTATACGTTATACGTTGTACGTTATACGTTATATGTAATATGTAATACGTTATACGTTATACGCCATACGTTATACGTTACACGTTTAACGTTTTACGTTATGCGTTATACGTTATGCGTTATACGTTATACGTTATACGTAATACGTTATACGTTATACGTTATACGTTATACGTTATACGTTATACGTTATTCGTTATACGTTATACGTTGTACGTTATACGTTATACGTTATACGTTATCCGTTATACGTTATACGTTATACGCTATACGTTAAAAGTTATACGTTATACGTTATGCGTTATACGTTATAGGTTATACGTTATGCGTTATACGTTATACGTTATACGTTATACGTTATACGTTATACGTTATACGTTATACGTTATACGTTATACGTTATACGTTATACGTTATACGTTATACGGTATACGTTATACGTTATACGTTATACGTTATACGTTATACGTTATACGTTATACGTTATACGTTATACGTTATACGTTATACGTTATACGTTATTCGTTATACGTTATACGTTATACGTTATACGTTGTACGTTATACGTTATACGTTATACGTTATACGCTATACGTTAAACGTTATACGTTATACGTTATGCGTTATACGTTATACGATATACGTTATACGTTATACGTTGTACGTTATACGCTATACGTTAAACGTTATACGTTATACGTTATGCGTTATACGTTATAGGTTATACGTTATGCGTTATACGTTATACGTTATACGTTTGACGTTATACGTTATGCGTTATAGGATATACGTTATACGTTATACGTTATACGTTATACGTTATACGCTATACGTTAAACGTTATACGTTATACGTTATGCGTTATACGTTATAGGTTATACGTTATGCGTTATACGTTATACGTTATACGTTATACGTTTGAGGTTATACGTTATACGTTATACGTTATACGTTATACGTTATACGTTATACGTTATACGTTATACGTTATACGTTATTCGTTATACGTTATACGTTGTACGTTATACGTTATACGTTATACGTTATCCGTTATACGTTATACGTTATACGCTATACGTTAAAAGTTATACGTTATACGTTATGCGTTATACGTTATAGGTTATACGTTATGCGTTATACGTTATACGTTATACGTTATACGTTATACGTTATACGTTATACGTTATACGTTATACGTTATACGTTATACGTTATACGTTATACGTTATACGGTATACGTTATACGTTATACGTTATACGTTATACGTTATACGTTATACGTTATACGTTATACGTTATACGTTATACGTTATACGTTATACGTTATTCGTTATACGTTATACGTTATACGTTATACGTTGTACGTTATACGTTATACGTTATACGTTATACGCTATACGTTAAACGTTATACGTTATACGTTATGCGTTATACGTTATACGATATACGTTATACGTTATACGTTGTACGTTATACGCTATACGTTAAACGTTATACGTTATACGTTATGCGTTATACGTTATAGGTTATACGTTATGCGTTATACGTTATACGTTATACGTTTGACGTTATACGTTATGCGTTATAGGATATACGTTATACGTTATACGTTATACGTTATACGTTATACGCTATACGTTAAACGTTATACGTTATACGTTATGCGTTATACGTTATAGGTTATACGTTATGCGTTATACGTTATACGTTATACGTTATACGTTTGAGGTTATACGTTATACGTTATACGTTATACGTTATACGTTATACGTTATACGTTATACGTTATACGTTATACGTTATACGTTATACGTTATACGTTATACGTTATACGTTAAACGTTATACGTTATACGTAATACGTTATACGATATACGTTATATGTTATACGTTGTACGTTATACGTTATACGTTATACGTTATACGTTATACGTTGTACGTTATACGTTAAACGTTAGACGTTATATGTTATACGTTATACCTTTTACGTTATACGTTATATGTAATATGTAATACGTTATACGTTATACGCCATACGTTATACGTTACACGTTTAACGTTTTACGTTGTGCGTTATACGTTATACGTTATATGTAATATGTAATACGTTATACGTTATACGCCATACGTTATACGTTACACGTTAACGTTTTACGTTGTGCGTTATACGTTATGCGTTATACGTTATACGTTATACGTAATACGTTATACGTTATACGTTATACGTTATACGTTATACGCTATACGTTAAACGTTATACGTTATACGTTATACGTTATACGTTATACGTTATACGTTATACGGTATACGTTATACGTTATACGTTATACGTTATACGTTATACGTTATACGTTATACGTTATACGTTATACGTTATACGTTATACGTTATACGTTATTCGTTATACGTTATACGTTATACGTTATACGTTATACGTTGTACGTTATACGTTATACGTTATACGTTATACGCTATACGTTAAACGTTATACGTTATACGTTATGCGTTATACGTTATACGATATACGTTATACGTTATACGTTGTACGTTATACGCTATACGTTAAACGTTATACGTTATACGTTATGCGTTATACGTTATAGGTTATACGTTATGCGTTATACGGTATACGTTATACGTTTGACGTTATACGTTATGCGTTATAGGATATACGTTATACGTTATACGTTATACGTTATACGTTATACGCTATACGTTAAACGTTATACGTTATACGTTATGCGTTATACGTTATAGGTTATACGTTATGCGTTATACGTTATACGTTATACGTTATACGTTTGAGGTTATACGTTATACGTTATACGTTATACGTTATACGTTATACGTTATACGTTATACGTTATACGTTATACGTTATACGTTATACGTTATACGTTATACGTTATACGTTATACGTTATACGTTATACGTTATACGTTATACGTTATACGTTATACGTTATACGTTATACGTTATACGTTATACGTTATACGTTATACGTTATACGTTATACGTTATACGTTATACGTTATACGTTATACGTTATACGTTATACGTTATACGTTATACGTTATACGTTATACGTTATACGTTATACGTTATACGTTATACGTTATACGTTATACGTTATACGTTATACGTAATACGTTATACGTTACACGTTATTCGTTATACGTTATACGCTATACGTTATACGTTATACGTTGTACGTTATACGTTATATGTAATATGTAATACGTTATACGTTATACGCCATACGTTATACGTTACACGTTTCACGGTTTACGTTATGCTTTATACGTTATGCGTTATACGTTATACGTTATACGTTATACGTTATACGTTATACGTTATACGTTACTCGTTATACGTAATATGTAATACGTTTTACGTTATAAGTTATACGTTATACGTTATACGTTATACGTTGTACGTTATACGTTAAACGTTAGACGTTATATGTTATACGTTATACGTTGTACGTTATACGTTATATGTAATATGTAATACGTTATACGTTATACGCCATACGTTATACGTTACACGTTTAACGTTTTACGTTATGCGTTATACGTTATGCGTTATACGTTATACGTTATACGTTATCCGTTATACGTTATACGTTATACGTTATACGTTATACGTTATACGTTATACGTTATACGTTATACGTTATACGTTATACGTTATACGTTATACGTTATACGTTATACGTTATACGTTATACGTTATACGTTATACGTTATACGTTATACGTTATACGTTATACGTTATACGTTATACGTTATACGTTATACGTTATACGTTATACGTTATACGTTATACGTTATACGTTATACGTTATACGTTATACGTTATACGTTATACGTTATACGTTATACGTTATACGTTATACGTTATACGTTATACGTTATACGTTATACGTTATACGTTATACGTTATACGTTATACGTTATACGTTATACGTTATACGTTATACGTTAAACGTTAGACGTTATATGTTATACGTTATACGTTTTACGTTATACGTTATATGTAATATGTAATACGTTATACGTTATACGCCATACGTTATACGTTACACGTTTAACGTTTTACGTTGTGCGTTATACGTTATGCGTTATACGTTATACGTTATACGTAATACGTTATACGTTATACGTTATACGTTATACGTTATACGTTATACGTTATACGTTATTCGTTATACGTTATACGTTATACGTTATACGTTATACGTTATACGTTATACGTTATACGTTATACGTTATAGGTTATACGTTATGCGTTATACGTTATACGTAATACGTTATACGTTATACGTTATACGTTATACGTTATACGATATACGTTATACGTTATACGTTATACGTTATACGTTATACGTTATACGTTAAACGTTATACGTTATACGTAATACGTTATACGATATACGTTATACGTTATACGTTGTACGTTATACGTTATACGTTATACGTTATACGTTATACGTTGTACGTTATACGTTAAACGTTAGACGTTATACGTTATACGTTATACGTTATACGTTATACGTTATACGTTATACGTTATACGTTATACGTTATACGTTATACGTTATACGTTTTACGTTATACGTTATATGTGATATGTAATACGTTATACGTTATACGCCATACGTTATACGTTACACGTTTAACGTTTTACGTTGTGCGTTATACGTTATACGTTATACGTTATACGTTATACGTTATACGTTATACGTTATACGTTATTCGTTATACGTTATACGTTATACGTTATACGTTATACGTTGTACGTTATACGTTATACGTTATACGTTATACGCTATACGTTAAACGTTATACGTTATACGTTATGCGTTATACGTTATACGATATACGTTATACGTTATACGTTGTACGTTATACGCTATACGTTAAACGTTATACGTTATACGTTATGCGTTATACGTTATAGGTTATACGTTATGCGTTATACGGTATACGTTATACGTTTGACGTTATACGTTATGCGTTATAGGATATACGTTATACGTTATACGTTATACGTTATACGTTATACGCTATACGTTAAACGTTATACGTTATACGTTATGCGTTATACGTTATAGGTTATACGTTATGCGTTATACGTTATACGTTATACGTTATACGTTTGAGGTTATACGTTATACGTTATACGTTATACGTTATACGTTATACGTTATACGTTATACGTTATACGTTATACGTTATACGTTATACGTTATACGTTATACGTTATACGTTATACGTTATACGTTATACGTTATACGTTATACGTTATACGTTATACGTTATACGTTATACGTTATACGTTATACGTTATACGTTATACGTTATACGTTATACGTTATACGTTATACGTTATACGTTATACGTTATACGTTATACGTTATACGTTATACGTTATACGTTATACGTTATACGTTATACGTTATACGTTATACGTTATACGTTATACGTTATACGTTATACGTTATACGTTATACGTTATACGTTATACGTTATACGTTATACGTTATACGTTATACGTTATACGTTATACGTTATACGTTATACGTTATACGTTATACGTTATACGTTATACGTTATACGTTATACGTTATACGTTATACGTTATACGTTATACGTTATACGTTATACGTTATACGTTATACGTTATACGTTATACGTTATACGTTATACGTTATACGTTATACGTTATACGTTATACGTTATACGTTATACGTTATACGTTATACGTTATACGTTATACGTTATACGTTATACGTTATACGTTATACGTTATACGTTATACGTTATACGTTATACGTTATACGTTATACGTTATACGTTATACGTTATACGTTATACGTTATACGTTATACGTTATACGTTATACGTTATACGTTATACGTTATACGTTATACGTTATACGTTATACGTTATACGTTATACGTTATACGTTATACGTTATACGTTATACGTTAAACGTTAGACGTTATATGTTATACGTTATACGTTTTACGTTATACGTTATACGTTGTACGTTATACGTTATACGTTATACGTTATACGCTATACGTTAAACGTTATACGTTATACGTTATGCGTTATACGTTATACGATATACGTTATACGTTATACGTTGTACGTTATACGCTATACGTTAAACGTTATACGTTATACGTTATGCGTTATACGTTATAGGTTATACGTTATGCGTTATACGGTATACGTTATACGTTTGACGTTATACGTTATGCGTTATAGGATATACGTTATACGTTATACGTTATACGTTATACGTTATACGCTATACGTTAAACGTTATACGTTATACGTTATGCGTTATACGTTATAGGTTATACGTTATGCGTTATACGTTATACGTTATACGTTATACGTTTGAGGTTATACGTTATACGTTATACGTTATACGTTATACGTTATACGTTATACGTTATACGTTATACGTTATACGTTATACGTTATACGTTATACGTTATACGTTATACGTTATACGTTATACGTTATACGTTATACGTTATACGTTATACGTTATACGTTATGCGTTATACGTTATACGTTATACGTTATACGTTATACGTTATACGTTATACGTTATACGTTATACGTTATACGTTATACGTTATACGTTATACGTTATACGTTATACGTTATACGTTATACGTTATACGTTATACGTTATACGTTATACGTTATACGTTATACGTTATACGTTATACGTTATACGTTACACGTTATTCGTTATACGTTATACGCTATACGTTATACGTTATACGTTGTACGTTATACGTTATATGTAATATGTAATACGTTATACGTTATACGCCATACGTTATACGTTACACGTTTCACGGTTTACGTTATGCTTTATACGTTATGCGTTATACGTTATACGTTATACGTTATACGTTATACGTTATACGTTATACGTTACTCGTTATACGTAATATGTAATACGTTTTACGTTATAAGTTATACGTTATACGTTATACGTTATACGTTGTACGTTATACGTTAAACGTTAGACGTTATATGTTATACGTTATACGTTGTACGTTATACGTTATATGTAATATGTAATACGTTATACGTTATACGCCATACGTTATACGTTACACGTTTAACGTTTTACGTTATGCGTTATACGTTATGCGTTATACGTTATACGTTATACGTTATACGTTATACGTTATACGTTATACGTTATACGTTATACGTTATACGTTATACGTTATACGTTATACGTTATACGTTATACGTTATACGTTATACGTTATACGTTATACGTTATACGTTATACGTTATACGTTATACGTTATACGTTATACGTTATACGTTATACGTTATACGTTATACGTTATACGTTATACGTTATACGTTATACGTTATACGTTATACGTTATACGTTATACGTTATACGTTATACGTTATACGCTATACGTTATACGTTATACGTTGTACGTTATACGTTATATGTAATATGTAATACGTTATACGTTATACGCCATACGTTATACGTTATACGTTATACGCCATACGTTATACGTTACACGTTTAACGTTTTACGTTATGCGTTATACGTTATGCGTTATACGTTATACGTTATACGTTATCCGTTATACGTTATACGTTATACGTTATACGTTATACGTTATACGTTATACGTTATACGTTATACGTTATACGTTATACGTTATACGTTATACGTTATACGTTATACGTTATACGTTATACGTTATACGTTATACGTTATACGTTATACGTTATACGTTATACGTTATACGTTATACGTTATACGTTATACGTTATACGTTATACGTTATACGTTATACGTTATACGTTATACGTTATACGTTATACGTTATACGTTATACGTTATACGTTATACGTTATACGTTATACGTTATACGTTATACGTTATACGTTATACGTTATACGTTATACGTTATACGTTATACGTTATACGTTATACGTTATACGTTATACGTTATACGTTATACGTTATACGTTATACGTTATACGTTATACGTTATACGTTATACGTTATACGTTATACGTTATACGTTATACGTTATACGTTATACGTTATACGTTATACGTTATACGTTATACGTTATACGTTATACGTTATACGTTACACGTTATTCGTTATACGTTATACGCTATACGTTATACGTTATACGTTGTACGTTATACGTTATATGTAATATGTAATACGTTATACGTTATACGCCATACGTTATACGTTACACGTTTCACGGTTTACGTTATGCTTTATACGTTATGCGTTATACGTTATACGTTATACGTTATACGTTATACGTTATACGTTATACGTTACTCGTTATACGTAATATGTAATACGTTTTACGTTATAAGTTATACGTTATACGTTATACGTTATACGTTGTACGTTATACGTTAAACGTTAGACGTTATATGTTATACGTTATACGTTGTACGTTATACGTTATATGTAATATGTAATACGTTATACGTTATACGCCATACGTTATACGTTACACGTTTAACGTTTTACGTTATGCGTTATACGTTATGCGTTATACGTTATACGTTATACGTTATCCGTTATACGTTATACGTTATACGTTATACGTTATACGTTATACGTTATACGTTATACGTTATACGTTATACGTTATACGTTATACGTTATACGTTATACGTTATACGTTATACGTTATACGTTATACGTTATACGTTATACGTTATACGTTATACGTTATACGTTATACGTTATACGTTATACGTTATACGTTATACGTTATACGTTATACGTTATACGTTATACGTTATACGTTATACGTTATACGTTATACGTTATACGTTATACGTTATACGTTATACGTTATACGTTATACGTTATACGTTATACGTTATACGTTATACGTTATACGTTATACGTTATACGTTATACGTTATACGTTATACGTTATACGTTATACGTTATACGTTAAACGTTAGACGTTATATGTTATACGTTATACGTTTTACGTTATACGTTATATGTAATATGTAATACGTTATACGTTATACGCCATACGTTATACGTTACACGTTTAACGTTTTACGTTGTGCGTTATACGTTATGCGTTATACGTTATACGTTATACGTAATACGTTATACGTTATACGTTATACGTTATACGTTATACGTTATACGTTATACGTTATTCGTTATACGTTATACGTTATACGTTATACGTTATACGTTATACGTTATACGTTATACGTTATACGTTATAGGTTATACGTTATGCGTTATACGTTATACGTAATACGTTATACGTTATACGTTATACGTTATACGTTATACGATATACGTTATACGTTATACGTTATACGTTATACGTTATACGTTAAACGTTATACGTTATACGTAATACGTTATACGATATACGTTATACGTTATACGTTGTACGTTATACGTTATACGTTATACGTTATACGTTATACGTTGTACGTTATACGTTAAACGTTAGACGTTATACGTTATACGTTATACGTTATACGTTATACGTTATACGTTATACGTTATACGTTATACGTTATACGTTATACGTTATACGTTATACGTTTTACGTTATACGTTATATGTAATATGTAATACGTTATACGTTATACGCCATACGTTATACGTTACACGTTTAACGTTTTACGTTGTGCGTTATACGTTATACGTTATACGTTATACGTTATACGTTATTCGTTATACGTTATACGTTATACGTTATACGTTATACGTTATACGTTATACGTTATACGTCATACGTTATACGCTATACGTTAAACGTTATACGTTATACGTTATACGTTATGCGTTATACGTTATAGGTTATACGTTATGCGTTATACGTTATACGTAATACGTTATACGTTATACGTTATACGTTATACGTTATACGATATACGTTATACGTTATACGTTATACGTTATACGTTTTACGTTATACGTTATACGTTATACGTTATACGTTATACGTTATACGTTTTACGTTATACGTTATACGTTATACGTTATACGTTATACGTTAAACGTTATACGTTTTACGTTATGCGTTATACGTTATGCGTTATACGTTATACGTTATACGTAATACGTTATTCGTTGTACGTTATACGTTATACGTTATACGTTATACGTTATACGTTATACGTTATACGTTATACGTTATACGTTATACGTTATACGTTATACGTTATACGTTATACGTTACACGTTATACGTTACACGTTATACGTTATACGTTATACGTTATACGTTATACGTTATACGTTATACGTTATACGTTATACGTTATACGTTATGCGTTATACGCTATACGTTATGCGTTATAGGTCATACCTTATACGTGATACGTCATACGTTATACGTTATACGTAATACGTTATACGATATACGTTATACGTTATACGTTGTACGTTATACGTTATACGTTATACGTTATACGTTATACGTTGTACGTTATACGTTAAACGTTAGACGTTATATGTTATACGTTATACGTTTTACGTTATACGTTATATGTAATATGTAATACGTTATACGTTATACGCCATACGTTATACGTTACACGTTTAACGTTTTACGTTGTGCGTTATACGTTATGCGTTATACGTTATACGTTATACGTAATACGTTATACGTTATACGTTATACGTTATACGTTATACGTTATACGTTATACGTTATTCGTTATACGTTATACGTTATACGTTATACGTTATACGTTATACGTTATACGTTATACGTTATACGTTATACGTTATACGTTACACGTTATACGTTACACGTTACACGTTATACGTTATACGTTATACGTTATACGTTATACGTTATACGTTATACGTTATACGTTATACGTTATACGTTATACGTTATACGTTATACGTTTTACGTTATACGTTATACGTTATACGTTATACGTTATACGTTATACGTTATACGTTATACGTTATACGTTATACGTTATACGTTATATGTTATACGATATACGTTATACGTTATACGTTATACGTTATGCGTTATACGCTATACGTTATGCGTTATAGGTCATACCTTATACGTGATATGTCATACGTTATACGTTATACGTTATACGTTATTCGTTATAAGTTTTACGTTATACGATATACGTTATACGTTATACGTTATACGTAATACGTTATACGATATACGTTATACGTTATACGTTGTACGTTATACGTTATACGTTATACTTTATACGTTATACGTTATACGTTATACGTTAGACGTTATAGGTTATACGTTATACGTTATACGTTATACGTTATACGTTATACGTTATACGTTATACGTTATACGTTATACGTTATACGTTATACGTTATACGTTATACGTTATACGTTATACGTTATACGTTATACGTTATACGTTATACGTTATACGTTATACGTTACACGTTATACGTTATACGTTACACGTTATACGTTATACGTTACACGTTATACGTTATACGTTATACGTTATACGTTATACGTTATACGTTATACGTTATACGTTATACGTTATACGTTATACGTTATACGTTATACGTTATACGTTATACGTTATACGTTATACGTTTTACGTTATACGTTATACGTTATACGTTATACGTTATACGTTATACGTTATACGTTATACGTTATATGTTATACGATATACGTTATACGTTATACGTTATACGTTATACGTTATACGTTATACGTTATACGTTATGCGTTATACGCTATACGTTATGCGTTATAGGTCATACCTTATACGTGATACGTCATACGTTATACGTTATACGTTATACGTTATTCGTTATACGTTTTACGTTATACGATATACGTTATACGTTATACGTTATACGTTATACGTTATACGTTATACGTTATACGTTATACGTTAAACGTTATACGTTATACGTTATACGTTATACGTTATACGTTATACGTTATACGTTATACGTTAAACGTTATACGTTATACGTAATACGTTATACGATATACGTTATACGTTATACGTTGTACGTTATACGTTATACGTTATACGTTATACGTTATACGTTGTACGTTATACGTTAAACGTTAGACGTTATATGTTATACGTTATACGTTGTACGTTATACGTTATATGTAATATGTAATACGTTATACGTTATACGCCATACGTTATACGTTATACGTTATACGTTATACGTTATACGTTATACGTTATGCGTTATACGCTATACGTTATGCGTTATAGGTCATACCTTATACGTGATATGTCATACGTTATACGTTATACGTTATACGTTATACGTTATACGTTATACGTTATACGTTATACGTTATACGTTATACGTTATACGTTATACGTTATACGTTATACGTTATACGTTATACGTTATACGTTATACGTTATACGTTATACGTTATACGTTATACGTTATACGTTATACGTTATACGTTATACGTTATACGTTATACGTTATACGTTATACGTTATACGTTATACGTTATACGTTATACGTTATACGGTATACGTTATACGTTATGCGTTATACGTTATACGTTATACGTTATACGTTATACGTTTGACGTTATACGTTATACGGTATACGTTATGCGTCATACGCTATACATTATGCGTTATAGGATATACGTTATGCGTTATAGGATATACGTTATACGTGATACGTTGTACGTTATACGTTATACGTTATGCGTTATACGTTATACGTTATACGTTATGCGTTATACGTTATACGTTATACGTTATACGTTATACGTTATACGTTATACGTTATACGTTATACGTTATACGTTATACGTTATACGTTATACGTTATACGTTATACGTTATACGTTATACGTTATACGTTATACGTTATACGTTATACGTTATACGTTATACGTTATACGTTATACGTTATACGTTATACGTTATACGTTATACGTTATACGTTATACGTTATACGTTACACGTTATACGTTATACGTTACACGTTATACGTTATACGTTATACGTTATACGTTATACGTTATACGTTATACGTTATACGTTATACGTTATACGTTATACGTTATACGTTATACGTTATACGTTATACGTTATACGTTATACGTTATACGTTTTACGTTATACGTTATACGTTATACGTTATACGTTATACGTTATACGTTATACGTTATACGTTATATGTTATACGATATACGTTATACGTTATACGTTATACGTTATACGTTATACGTTATACGTTATACGTTATGCGTTATACGCTATACGTTATGCGTTATAGGTCATACCTTATACGTGATACGTCATACGTTATACGTTATACGTTATACGTTATACGTTATACGTTATACGTTATACGTTATACGTTATACGTTTTACGTTATACGTTATACGTTATACGTTATACGTTATACGTTATACGTTATACGTTATACGTTATATGTTATACGATATACGTTATACGTTATACGTTATACGTTATACGTTATACGTTATACGTTATACGTTATGCGTTATACGCTATACGTTATGCGTTATAGGTCATACCTTATACGTGATACGTCATACGTTATACGTTATACGTTATACGTTATTCGTTATACGTTTTACGTTATACGATATACGTTATACGTTATACGTTATACGTTATACGTTATACGTTATACGTTATACGTTATACGTTAAACGTTATACGTTATACGTTATACGTTATACGTTATACGTTATACGTTATACGTTATACGTTAAACGTTATACGTTATACGTAATACGTTATACGATATACGTTATACGTTATACGTTGTACGTTATACGTTATACGTTATACGTTATACGTTATACGTTATACGTTGTACGTTATACGTTAAACGTTAGACGTTATATGTTATACGTTATACGTTGTACGTTATACGTTATATGTAATATGTAATACGTTATACGTTATACGCCATACGTTATACGTTACACGTTTAACGTTTTACGTTATGCGTTATACGTTATGCGTTATACGTTATACGTTATACGTAATACGTTATACGTTATACGTTATACGTTATACGTTATACGTTATACGTTATACGTTATACGTTATACGTTTTACGTTATACGTTATACGTTATACGTTATACGTTATACGTTATACGTTATACGTTATACGATATACGTTATACGTTATTCGTTGTACGTTATACGTTATACGTTATACGTTAGACGTTATAGGTTATACGTTATACGTTTTACGTTATACGTTATACGTTATACGATATACGTTATACGTTATACGTTATACGTTATACGTTATACGTTATACGTTATACGTTATACGTTATACGTTATACGTTATACGTTATACGTTATACGTTATACGTTATACGTTATACGTTATACGTTATACGTTATACGTTATACGTTATACGTTATACGTTATACGTTATACGTTATACGTTATACGTTATACGTTATACGTTATACGTTATACGTTATACGTTATACGTTATACGTTATACGTTATACGTTATACGCTATACGTTGAACGTTATACGTTATACGTTATACGTTATACGATATACGTTATACGTTATACGTTATACGTTATACGTTATACGTTATACGTTATGCGTTATACGCTATACGTTATGTGTTATAGGATATACGTTATACGTTGTACGTTATACGTTATACGTTATACGTTATACGTTATACGTTATACGTTGTACGTTATACGTTAAACGTTAGACGTTATATGTTATACGTTATACGTTGTACGTTATACGTTATATGTAATATGTAATACGTTATACGTTATACGCCATACGTTATACGTTACACGTTTAACGTTTTACGTTATGCGTTATACGTTATGCGTTATACGTTATACGTTATACGTAATACGTTATACGTTATACGTTATACGTTATACGTTATACGTTATACGTTATTCGTTATACGTTATACGTTATACTTTATACGTTATACGTTATACGTTATACGTTATACGTTATACGCTATACGTTAAACGTTATACGTTATACGTTATGCGTTATACGTTATAGGTTATACGTTATGCGTTATACGTTGTACGTTATACGTTATACGTTTGAGGTTATACGTTATACGTTATACGTTATACGTTATACGTTATACGTTGTACGTCATACGTTACACGTTATACGTTATACGTTATTCGTTATACGTTATACGTTATGCGTTATGCGTTATACGTTATACGTTATACGTTATACGTTATACGTTATGCGTTATACGCTATACGTTATGCGTTATACGTTATACGTTATACGTTATACGTTATACGTTATACGTTAAACGTTATACGTTATACGTAATACGTTATACGATATACGTTATACGTTATACGTTGTACGTTATACGTTATACGTTATACGTTATACGTTATACGTTATACGTTGTACGTTATACGTTAAACGTTAGACGTTATATGTTATACGTTATACGTTGTACGTTATACGTTATATGTAATATGTAATACGTTATACGTTATACGCCATACGTTATACGTTACACGTTTAACGTTTTACGTTATGCGTTATACGTTATGCGTTATACGTTATACGTTATACGTAATACGTTATACGTTATACGTTATACGTTATACGTTATACGTTATACGTTATACGTTATACGTTATACGTTTTACGTTATACGTTATACGTTATACGTTATACGTTATACGTTATACGTTATACGTTATACGATATACGTTATACGTTATTCGTTGTACGTTATACGTTATACGTTATACGTTAGACGTTATAGGTTATACGTTATACGTTTTACGTTATACGTTATACGTTATACGATATACGTTATACGTTATACGTTATACGTTATACGTTATACGTTATACGTTATACGTTATACGTTATACGTTATACGTTATACGTTATACGTTATACGTTATACGTTATACGTTATACGTTATACGTTATACGTTATACGTTATACGTTATACGTTATACGTTATACGTTATACGTTATACGTTATACGTTATACGTTATACGTTATACGTTATACGTTATACGTTATACGTTATACGTTATACGTAATACGTTATACGATATACGTTATACGTTATACGTTGTACGTTATACGTTATACGTTATACGTTATACGTTATACGTTATACGTTAAACGTTATACGTTATACGTTATACGTTATACGTTATACGTTATACGTTATACGTTATACGTTATACGTTATACGTTAAACGTTATACGTTATACGTAATACGTTATACGATATACGTTATACGTTATACGTTGTACGTTATACGTTATACGTTATACGTTATACGTTATACGTTATACGTTGTACGTTATACGTTAAACGTTAGACGTTATATGTTATACGTTATACGTTGTACGTTATACGTTATATGTAATATGTAATACGTTATACGTTATACGCCATACGTTATACGTTATACGTTATACGTTATACGTTATACGTTATACGTTATGCGTTATACGCTATACGTTATGCGTTATAGGTCATACCTTATACGTGATATGTCATACGTTATACGTTATACGTTATACGTTATTCGTTATACGTTTTACGTTATACGATATACGTTATACGTTATACGTTATACGTTATACGTTATACGTTATACGTTATACGTTATACGTTATACGTTAAACGTTATACGTTATACGTTATACGTTATACGTTATACGTTATACGTTAAACGTTATACGTTATACGTAATACGTTATACGATATACGTTATACGTTATACGTTGTACGTTATACGTTATACGTTATACGTTATACGTTATACGTTGTACGTTATACGTTAAACGTTAGACGTTATATGTTATACGTTATACGTTTTACGTTATACGTTATATGTAATATGTAATACGTTATACGTTATACGCCATACGTTATACGTTACACGTTTAACGTTTTACGTTGTCGTTATACGTTATGCGTTATACGTTATACGTTATACGTTATACGTTATACGTTATACGTTATACGTTATACGTTATACGCTATACGTTAAACGTTATACGTTATACGTTATGCGTTATACGTTATAGGTTATACGTTATGCGTTATACGTTATACGTTATACGTTTGACGTTATACGTTATACGTTATACGTTATACGTTATACGTTATACGTTATACGTTATACGTTAAACGTTATACGTTATACGTAATACGTTATACGATATACGTTATACGTTATACGTTGTACGTTATACGTTATACGTTATACGTTATACGTTATACGTTGTACGTTATACGTTAAACGTTAGACGTTATACGTTATACGTTATACGTTATACGTTGTACGTTATACGTTAAACGTTAGACGTTATATGTTATACGTTATACGTTTTACGTTATACGTTATATGTAATATGTAATACGTTATACGTTATACGTCATACGTTATACGTTACACGTTTAACGTTTTACGTTGTGCGTTATACGTTATGCGTTATACGTTATACGTTATACGTAATACGTTATACGTTATACGTTATACGTTATACGTTATACGTTATACGTTATACGTTATTCGTTATACGTTATACGTTATACGTTATACGTTATACGTTATACGTTATACGTTATACGTTATACGCTATACGTTGAACGTTATACGTTATACGTTATACGTTATACGATATACGTTATACGTTATACGTTATACGTTATACGTTATACGTTATACGTTATACGTTATGCGTTATACGCTATACGTTATGTGTTATAGGATATACGTTATACGTTGTACGTTATACGTTATACGTTATACGTTATACGTTATACGTTATACGTTGTACGTTATACGTTAAACGTTAGACGTTATATGTTATACGTTATACGTTGTACGTTATACGTTATATGTAATATGTAATACGTTATACGTTATACGCCATACGTTATACGTTACACGTTTAACGTTTTACGTTATGCGTTATACGTTATGCGTTATACGTTATACGTTATACGTAATACGTTATACGTTATACGTTATACGTTATACGTTATACGTTATACGTTATTCGTTATACGTTATACGTTATACGTTATACGTTATACGTTATACGTTATACGTTATACGTTATACGTTATACGCTATACGTTAAACGTTATACGTTATACGTTATGCGTTATACGTTATAGGTTATACGTTATGCGTTATACGTTATACGTTATACGTTATACGTTTGAGGTTATACGTTATACGTTATACGTTATACGTTATACGTTATACGTTGTACGTCATACGTTACACGTTATACGTTATACGTTATTCGTTATACGTTATACGTTATGCGTTATGCGTTATACGTTATACGTTATACGTTATACGTTATACGTTATGCGTTATACGCTATACGTTATGCGTTATACGTTATGCGTTATAGGTCATACCTTATACGTGATACGTCATACGTTATACGTTATACGTTATACGTTATTCGTTATACGTTTTACGTTATACGTAATACGTTATACGATATACGTTATACGTTATACGTTGTACGTTATACGTTATACGTTATACGTTATACGTTATACGTTGTACGTTATACGTTAAACGTTAGACGTTATATGTTATACGTTATACGTTGTACGTTATACGTTATATGTAATATGTAATACGTTATACGTTATACGCCATACGTTATACGTTACACGTTTAACGTTTTACGTTATGCGTTATACGTTATGCGTTATACGTTATACGTTATACGTAATACGTTATACGTTATACGTTATACGTTATACGTTATACGTTATACGTTATACGTTATACGTTATACGTTTTACGTTATACGTTATACGTTATACGTTATACGTTATACGTTATACGTTATACGTTATACGATATACGTTATACGTTATTCGTTGTACGTTATACGTTATACGTTATACGTTAGACGTTATAGGTTATACGTTATACGTTTTACGTTATACGTTATACGTTATACGATATACGTTATACGTTATACGTTATACGTTATACGTTATACGTTATACGTTATACGTTATACGTTATACGTTATACGTTATACGCTATACGTTATGCGTTATAGGTCATACCTTATACGTGATATGTCATACGTTATACGTTATACGTTATACGTTATACGTTACACGTTATACGTTATACGTTACACGTTATACGTTATACGTTATACGTTATACGTTATACGTTATACGTTATACGTTATACGTTATACGTTATACGTTATACGTTATACGTTATACGTTATACGTTATACGTTATACGTTATACGTTTTACGTTATACGTTATACGTTATACGTTATACGTTATACGTTATACGTTATACGTTATACGTTATATGTTATACGATATACGTTATACGTTATACGTTATACGTTATACGTTATACGTTATACGTTATACGTTATGCGTTATACGCTATACGTTATGCGTTATAGGTCATACCTTATACGTGATACGTCATACGTTATACGTTATACGTTATACGTTATTCGTTATACGTTTTACGTTATACGATATACGTTATACGTTATACGTTATACGTTATACGTTATACGTTATACGTTATACGTTATACGTTAAACGTTATACGTTATACGTTATACGTTATACGTTATACGTTATACGTTATACGTTATACGTTAAACGTTATACGTTATACGTAATACGTTATACGATATACGTTATACGTTATACGTTGTACGTTATACGTTATACGTTATACGTTATACGTTATACGTTGTACGTTATACGTTAAACGTTAGACGTTATATGTTATACGTTATACGTTGTACGTTATACGTTATATGTAATATGTAATACGTTATACGTTATACGCCATACGTTATACGTTATACGTTATACGTTATACGTTATACGTTATACGTTATGCGTTATACGCTATACGTTATGCGTTATAGGTCATACCTTATACGTGATATGTCATACGTTATACGTTATACGTTATACGTTATACGTTATACGTTATACGTTATACGTTATACGTTATACGTTATACGTTATACGTTATACGTTATACGTTATACGTTATACGTTATACGTTATACGTTATACGTTATACGTTATACGTTATACGTTATACGTTATACGTTATACGTTATACGTTATACGTTATACGTTATACGTTATACGTTATACGTTATACGTTATACGTTATACGTTATACGTTATACGTTATACGTTATACGGTATACGTTATACGTTATGCGTTATACGTTATACGTTATACGTTATACGTTATACGTTTGACGTTATACGTTATACGGTATACGTTATGCGTCATACGCTATACATTATGCGTTATAGGATATACGTTATGCGTTATAGGATATACGTTATACGTGATACGTTGTACGTTATACGTTATACGTTATACGTTATACGTTATACGTTATACGTTATGCGTTATACGTTATACGTTATACGTTATACGTTATACGTTATACGTTATACGTTATACGTTATACGTTATACGTTATACGTTATACGTTATACGTTATACGTTATACGTTATACGTTATACGTTATACGTTATACGTTATACGTTATACGTTATACGTTATACGTTATACGTTATACGTTATACGTTATACGTTATACGTTATACGTTATACGTTATACGTTATACGTTACACGTTATACGTTATACGTTACACGTTATACGTTATACGTTATACGTTATACGTTATACGTTATACGTTATACGTTATACGTTATACGTTATACGTTATACGTTATACGTTATACGTTATACGTTATACGTTATACGTTATACGTTATACGTTATACGTTTTACGTTATACGTTATACGTTATACGTTATACGTTATACGTTATACGTTATACGTTATACGTTATATGTTATACGATATACGTTATACGTTATACGTTATACGTTATACGTTATACGTTATACGTTATACGTTATGCGTTATACGCTATACGTTATGCGTTATAGGTCATACCTTATACGTGATACGTCATACGTTATACGTTATACGTTATACGTTATACGTTATACGTTATACGTTATACGTTATACGTTATACGTTTTACGTTATACGTTATACGTTATACGTTATACGTTATACGTTATACGTTATACGTTATACGTTATATGTTATACGATATACGTTATACGTTATACGTTATACGTTATACGTTATACGTTATACGTTATACGTTATGCGTTATACGCTATACGTTATGCGTTATAGGTCATACCTTATACGTGATACGTCATACGTTATACGTTATACGTTATACGTTATTCGTTATACGTTTTACGTTATACGATATACGTTATACGTTATACGTTATACGTTATACGTTATACGTTATACGTTATACGTTATACGTTAAACGTTATACGTTATACGTTATACGTTATACGTTATACGTTATACGTTATACGTTATACGTTAAACGTTATACGTTATACGTAATACGTTATACGATATACGTTATACGTTATACGTTGTACGTTATACGTTATACGTTATACGTTATACGTTATACGTTATACGTTGTACGTTATACGTTAAACGTTAGACGTTATATGTTATACGTTATACGTTGTACGTTATACGTTATATGTAATATGTAATACGTTATACGTTATACGCCATACGTTATACGTTACACGTTTAACGTTTTACGTTATGCGTTATACGTTATGCGTTATACGTTATACGTTATACGTAATACGTTATACGTTATACGTTATACGTTATACGTTATACGTTATACGTTATACGTTATACGTTATACGTTTTACGTTATACGTTATACGTTATACGTTATACGTTATACGTTATACGTTATACGTTATACGATATACGTTATACGTTATTCGTTGTACGTTATACGTTATACGTTATACGTTAGACGTTATAGGTTATACGTTATACGTTTTACGTTATACGTTATACGTTATACGATATACGTTATACGTTATACGTTATACGTTATACGTTATACGTTATACGTTATACGTTATACGTTATACGTTATACGTTATACGTTATACGTTATACGTTATACGTTATACGTTATACGTTATACGTTATACGTTATACGTTATACGTTATACGTTATACGTTATACGTTATACGTTATACGTTATACGTTATACGTTATACGTTATACGTTATACGTTATACGTTATACGTTATACGTTATACGTTATACGTTATACGCTATACGTTGAACGTTATACGTTATACGTTATACGTTATACGATATACGTTATACGTTATACGTTATACGTTATACGTTATACGTTATACGTTATGCGTTATACGCTATACGTTATGTGTTATAGGATATACGTTATACGTTGTACGTTATACGTTATACGTTATACGTTATACGTTATACGTTATACGTTGTACGTTATACGTTAAACGTTAGACGTTATATGTTATACGTTATACGTTGTACGTTATACGTTATATGTAATATGTAATACGTTATACGTTATACGCCATACGTTATACGTTACACGTTTAACGTTTTACGTTATGCGTTATACGTTATGCGTTATACGTTATACGTTATACGTAATACGTTATACGTTATACGTTATACGTTATACGTTATACGTTATACGTTATTCGTTATACGTTATACGTTATACTTTATACGTTATACGTTATACGTTATACGTTATACGTTATACGCTATACGTTAAACGTTATACGTTATACGTTATGCGTTATACGTTATAGGTTATACGTTATGCGTTATACGTTGTACGTTATACGTTATACGTTTGAGGTTATACGTTATACGTTATACGTTATACGTTATACGTTATACGTTGTACGTCATACGTTACACGTTATACGTTATACGTTATTCGTTATACGTTATACGTTATGCGTTATGCGTTATACGTTATACGTTATACGTTATACGTTATACGTTATGCGTTATACGCTATACGTTATGCGTTATACGTTATACGTTATACGTTATACGTTATACGTTATACGTTAAACGTTATACGTTATACGTAATACGTTATACGATATACGTTATACGTTATACGTTGTACGTTATACGTTATACGTTATACGTTATACGTTATACGTTATACGTTGTACGTTATACGTTAAACGTTAGACGTTATATGTTATACGTTATACGTTGTACGTTATACGTTATATGTAATATGTAATACGTTATACGTTATACGCCATACGTTATACGTTACACGTTTAACGTTTTACGTTATGCGTTATACGTTATGCGTTATACGTTATACGTTATACGTAATACGTTATACGTTATACGTTATACGTTATACGTTATACGTTATACGTTATACGTTATACGTTATACGTTTTACGTTATACGTTATACGTTATACGTTATACGTTATACGTTATACGTTATACGTTATACGATATACGTTATACGTTATTCGTTGTACGTTATACGTTATACGTTATACGTTAGACGTTATAGGTTATACGTTATACGTTTTACGTTATACGTTATACGTTATACGATATACGTTATACGTTATACGTTATACGTTATACGTTATACGTTATACGTTATACGTTATACGTTATACGTTATACGTTATACGTTATACGTTATACGTTATACGTTATACGTTATACGTTATACGTTATACGTTATACGTTATACGTTATACGTTATACGTTATACGTTATACGTTATACGTTATACGTTATACGTTATACGTTATACGTTATACGTTATACGTTATACGTTATACGTTATACGTTATACGTAATACGTTATACGATATACGTTATACGTTATACGTTGTACGTTATACGTTATACGTTATACGTTATACGTTATACGTTATACGTTAAACGTTATACGTTATACGTTATACGTTATACGTTATACGTTATACGTTATACGTTATACGTTATACGTTATACGTTAAACGTTATACGTTATACGTAATACGTTATACGATATACGTTATACGTTATACGTTGTACGTTATACGTTATACGTTATACGTTATACGTTATACGTTATACGTTGTACGTTATACGTTAAACGTTAGACGTTATATGTTATACGTTATACGTTGTACGTTATACGTTATATGTAATATGTAATACGTTATACGTTATACGCCATACGTTATACGTTATACGTTATACGTTATACGTTATACGTTATACGTTATGCGTTATACGCTATACGTTATGCGTTATAGGTCATACCTTATACGTGATATGTCATACGTTATACGTTATACGTTATACGTTATTCGTTATACGTTTTACGTTATACGATATACGTTATACGTTATACGTTATACGTTATACGTTATACGTTATACGTTATACGTTATACGTTATACGTTAAACGTTATACGTTATACGTTATACGTTATACGTTATACGTTATACGTTAAACGTTATACGTTATACGTAATACGTTATACGATATACGTTATACGTTATACGTTGTACGTTATACGTTATACGTTATACGTTATACGTTATACGTTGTACGTTATACGTTAAACGTTAGACGTTATATGTTATACGTTATACGTTTTACGTTATACGTTATATGTAATATGTAATACGTTATACGTTATACGCCATACGTTATACGTTACACGTTTAACGTTTTACGTTGTCGTTATACGTTATGCGTTATACGTTATACGTTATACGTTATACGTTATACGTTATACGTTATACGTTATACGTTATACGCTATACGTTAAACGTTATACGTTATACGTTATGCGTTATACGTTATAGGTTATACGTTATGCGTTATACGTTATACGTTATACGTTTGACGTTATACGTTATACGTTATACGTTATACGTTATACGTTATACGTTATACGTTATACGTTAAACGTTATACGTTATACGTAATACGTTATACGATATACGTTATACGTTATACGTTGTACGTTATACGTTATACGTTATACGTTATACGTTATACGTTGTACGTTATACGTTAAACGTTAGACGTTATACGTTATACGTTATACGTTATACGTTGTACGTTATACGTTAAACGTTAGACGTTATATGTTATACGTTATACGTTTTACGTTATACGTTATATGTAATATGTAATACGTTATACGTTATACGTCATACGTTATACGTTACACGTTTAACGTTTTACGTTGTGCGTTATACGTTATGCGTTATACGTTATACGTTATACGTAATACGTTATACGTTATACGTTATACGTTATACGTTATACGTTATACGTTATACGTTATTCGTTATACGTTATACGTTATACGTTATACGTTATACGTTATACGTTATACGTTATACGTTATACGCTATACGTTGAACGTTATACGTTATACGTTATACGTTATACGATATACGTTATACGTTATACGTTATACGTTATACGTTATACGTTATACGTTATACGTTATGCGTTATACGCTATACGTTATGTGTTATAGGATATACGTTATACGTTGTACGTTATACGTTATACGTTATACGTTATACGTTATACGTTATACGTTGTACGTTATACGTTAAACGTTAGACGTTATATGTTATACGTTATACGTTGTACGTTATACGTTATATGTAATATGTAATACGTTATACGTTATACGCCATACGTTATACGTTACACGTTTAACGTTTTACGTTATGCGTTATACGTTATGCGTTATACGTTATACGTTATACGTAATACGTTATACGTTATACGTTATACGTTATACGTTATACGTTATACGTTATTCGTTATACGTTATACGTTATACGTTATACGTTATACGTTATACGTTATACGTTATACGTTATACGTTATACGCTATACGTTAAACGTTATACGTTATACGTTATGCGTTATACGTTATAGGTTATACGTTATGCGTTATACGTTATACGTTATACGTTATACGTTTGAGGTTATACGTTATACGTTATACGTTATACGTTATACGTTATACGTTGTACGTCATACGTTACACGTTATACGTTATACGTTATTCGTTATACGTTATACGTTATGCGTTATGCGTTATAC
This sequence comes from Ptiloglossa arizonensis, assembly GCF_051014685.1. Classification (NCBI taxonomy): domain Eukaryota; kingdom Metazoa; phylum Arthropoda; class Insecta; order Hymenoptera; family Colletidae; genus Ptiloglossa; species Ptiloglossa arizonensis. The sequence continues at coordinate 185,441 of NW_027479064.1, forward strand.
GTTATACGTTATACGTTATACGTTATACGTTATGCGTTATACGCTATACGTTATGCGTTATACGTTATGCGTTATAGGTCATACCTTATACGTGATACGTCATACGTTATACGTTATACGTTATACGTTATTCGTTATACGTTTTACGTTATACGTAATACGTTATACGATATACGTTATACGTTATACGTTGTACGTTATACGTTATACGTTATACGTTATACGTTATACGTTGTACGTTATACGTTAAACGTTAGACGTTATATGTTATACGTTATACGTTGTACGTTATACGTTATATGTAATATGTACTACGTTATACGTTATACGCCATACGTTATACGTTACACGTTTAACGTTTTACGTTATGCGTTATACGTTATGCGTTATACGTTATACGTTATACGTAATACGTTATACGTTATACGTTATACGTTATACGTTATACGTTATACGTTATACGTTATACGTTATACGTTTTACGTTATACGTTATACGTTATACGTTATACGTTATACGTTATACGTTATACGTTATACGATATACGTTATACGTTATTCGTTGTACGTTATACGTTATACGTTATACGTTAGACGTTATAGGTTATACGTTATACGTTTTACGTTATACGTTATACGTTATACGATATACGTTATACGTTATACGTTATACGTTATACGTTATACGTTATACGTTATACGTTATACGTTATACGTTATACGTTATACGTTATACGTTATACGTTATACGTTATACGTTATACGTTATACGTTATACGTTATACGTTATACGTTATACGTTATACGTTATACGTTATACGTTATACGTTATACGTTATACGTTATACGTTATACGTTATACGTAATACGTTATACGATATACGTTATACGTCATACGTTGTACGTTATACGTTATACGTTATACGTTATACGTTATACGTTATACGTTATACGTTATGCGTTATACGCTATACGTTATGCGTTATAGGTCATACCTTATACGTGATATGTCATACGTTATACGTTATACGTTATACGTTATTCGTTATAAGTTTTACGTTGTACGATATACGTTATACGTTATACGTTATACGTAATACGTTATACGATATACGTTATACGTTATACGTTGTACGTTATACGTTATACGTTATACGTTATACGTTATACGTTATACGTTATACGTTAGACGTTATAGGTTATACGTTATACGTTTTACGTTATGCGTTATACGTTATACGATATACGTTATACGTTATACGTTATGCGTTATAGGATATACGTTAAACGTTATACGTTATACGTTATACGTTATACGTTATACGTTATACGTTATACGTTATACGTTATACGTTATACGTAATACGTTATACGATATACGTTATACGTTATACGTTGTACGTTATACGTTATACGTTATACGTTATACGTTATACGTTATACGTTATACGTTATGCGTTATACGCTATACGTTATGCGTTATAGGTCATACCTTATACGTGATATGTCATACGTTATACGTTATACGTTATACGTTATTCGTTATAAGTTTTACGTTATACGATATACGTTATACGTTATACGTTATACGTAATACGTTATACGATATACGTTATACGTTATACGTTGTACGTTATACGTTATACGTTATACTTTATACGTTATACGTTATACGTTATACGTTAGACGTTATAGGTTATACGTTATACGTTATACGTTATACGTTATACGTTATACGTTATACGTTATACGTTATACGTTATACGTTATACGTTATACGTTATACGTTATACGTTATACGTTATACGTTATACGTTATACGTTATACGTTATACGTTATACGTTATACGTTATACGTTATACGTTATACGTTATACGTTATACGTTATACGTTATACGTTATACGTTATACGTTACACGTTACACGTTACACGTTACACGTTATACGTTATACGTTATACGTTATACGTTATACGTTATACGTTATACGTTATACGTTATACGTTATACGTTATACGTTATACGTTATACGTTTTACGTTATACGTTATACGTTATACGTTATACGTTATACGTTATACGTTATACGTTATACGTTATATGTTATACGATATACGTTATACGTTATACGTTATACGTTATACGTTATACGTTATACGTTATACGTTATGCGTTATACGCTATACGTTATGCGTTATAGGTCATACCTTATACGTGATACGTCATACGTTATACGTTATACGTTATACGTTATTCGTTATACGTTTTACGTTATACGATATACGTTATACGTTATACGTTATACGTTATACGTTATACGTTATACGTTATACGTTATACGTTAAACGTTATACGTTATACGTTATACGTTATACGTTATACGTTATACGTTATACGTTATACGTTAAACGTTATACGTTATACGTAATACGTTATACGATATACGTTATACGTTATACGTTGTACGTTATACGTTATACGTTATACGTTATACGTTATACGTTGTACGTTATACGTTAAACGTTAGACGTTATATGTTATACGTTATACGTTGTACGTTATACGTTATATGTAATATGTAATACGTTATACGTTATACGCCATACGTTATACGTTATACGTTATACGTTACACGTTATACGTTATACGTTATGCGTTATACGCTATACGTTATGCGTTATAGGTCATACCTTATACGTGATATGTCATACGTTATACGTTATACGTTATACGTTATACGTTATACGTTATACGTTATACGTTATACGTTATACGTTATACGTTATACGTTATACGTTATACGTTATACGTTATACGTTATACGTTATACGTTATACGTTATACGTTATACGTTATACGTTATACGTTATACGTTATACGTTATACGTTATACGTTATACGTTATACGTTATACGTTATACGTTATACGTTATACGTTATACGTTATACGTTTGACGTTATACGTTATACGGTATACGTTATGGGTTATACGCTATACATTATGCGTTATAGGATATACGTTATGCGTTATAGGATATACGTTATACGTGATACGTTGTACGTTATACGTTATACGTTATACGTTATACGTTATACGTTATACGTTATACGTTATACGTTATACGTTATACGTTATACGTTATACGTTATACGTTATACGTTATGCGTTATACGCTTTACGTTATGCGTTATAGGTCATACCTTATACGTGATACGTCATACGTTATACGTTATACGTAATACGTTATACGATATACGTTATACGTTATACGTTGTACGTTATACGTTATACGTTATACGTTATACGTTATACGTTGTACGTTATACGTTAAACGTTAGACGTTATATGTTATACGTTATACGTTTTACGTTATACGTTATATGTAATATGTAATACGTTATACGTTATACGCCATACGTTATACGTTACACGTTTAACGTTTTACGTTGTGCGTTATACGTTATGCGTTATACGTTATACGTTATACGTAATACGTTATACGTTATACGTTATACGTTATACGTTATACGTTATACGTTATACGTTATACGTTATACGTTATACGCTATACGTTAAACGTTATACGTTATACGTTATGCGTTATACGTTATAGGTTATACGTTATGCGTTATACGTTATACGTTATACGTTTGACGTTATACGTTATACGTTATACGTTATACGTTATACGTTATACGTTATACGTTATACGTCATACGTTATACGTTATACGTTATACGTTATTCCTTATACGTTATACGTTATACGTTATGCGTTATACGTTATACGTTATACGTTATGCGTTATACGTTATACGTTATACGTTATACGATATACGTTATACGTTATACGTTATACGTTATACGTTATACGTTATACGTTATGCGTTATACGCTATACGTTATGTGTTATAGGATATACGTTATACGTTGTACGTTATACGTTATACGTTATGCGTTATACGTTATACGTTAAACGTTATACGTTATACGTTATACGTTATACGATATACGTTATACGTTATACGTTATACGTTATACGTTATACGTTATACGTTATACGTTATGCGTTATACGCTATACGTTATGTGTTATAGGATATACGTTATACGTTGTACGTTATACGTTATACGTTATACGTTATACGTTATACGTTATACGTTATACGTTATACGTTATACGTTATACGTTATACGTTATACGTTATACGTTATACGTTATACGTTATACGTTATACGTTTTACGTTATACGTTATACGTTATACGTTATACGTTATACGTTATACGTTATACGTTATACGTTAAACGTTATACGTTTTACGTTATGCGTTATACGTTATGCGTTATACGTTATACGTTATACGTAATACGTTATACGTTATACGTTATACGTTATACGTTATACGTTATACGTTATACGTTATACGTTATACGTTATACGTTTTACGTTATACGTTATACGTTATACGTTATACGTTATACGTTATACGTTATACGTTATACGATATACGTTATACGTTATTCGTTGTACGTTATACGTTATACGTTATACGTTAGACGTTATAGGTTATACGTTATACGTTTTACGTTATACGTTATACGTTGTACGTTATACGTTAAACGTTAGACGTTATATGTTATACGTTATACGTTGTACGTTATACGTTATATGTAATATGTAATACGTTATACGTTATACGCCATACGTTATACGTTACACGTTTAACGTTTTACGTTATGCGTTATACGTTATGCGTTATACGTTATACGTTGTACGTTATACGTTAAACGTTAGACGTTATATGTTATACGTTATACGTTGTACGTTATACGTTATATGTAATATGTAATACGTTATACGTTATACGCCATACGTTATACGTTATACGTTATACGTTATACGTTATACGTTATACGTTATACGTTACACGTTATACGTTATACGTTACACGTTATACGTTATACGTTATACGTTATACGTTATACGTTATACGTTATACGTTATACGTTATACGTTATACGTTATACGTTATACGTTATACGTTTTACGTTATACGTTATACGTTATACGTTATACGTTATACGTTATACGTTATACGTTATACGTTATATGTTATACGATATACGTTATACGTTATACGTTATACGTTATACGTTATACGTTATACGTTATACGTTATGCGTTATACGCTATACGTTATGCGTTATAGGTCATACCTTATACGTGATACGTCATACGTTATACGTTATATGTTATACGTTATTCGTTATACGTTATACGTTATACGTTATACGTTATACGTTATACGTTATACGTTAAACGTTATACGTTATACGTTATACGTTATACGTTATACGTTATACGTTATACGTTATACGTTATACGTTATACGTTATACGTTATACGTTATACGTTATACGTTATACGTTAAACGTTATACGTTATACGTAATACGTTATACGATATACGTTATACGTTATACGTTGTACGTTATACGTTATACGTTATACGTTATACGTTATACGTTGTACGTTATACGTTAAACGTTAGACGTTATATGTTATACATTATACGTTGTACGTTATACGTTATATGTAATATGTAATACGTTATACGTTATACGCCATACGTTATACGTTATACGTTATACGTTATACGTTATACGTTATACGTTATGCGTTATACGCTATACGTTATGCGTTATAGGTCATACCTTATACGTGATATGTCATACGTTATACGTTATACGTTATACGTTATACGTTATACGTTATACGTTATACGTTATACGTTATACGTTATACGTTATACGTTATACGTTATACGTTATACGTTATACGTTATACGTTATACGTTATACGTTATACGTTATACGTTATACGTTATACGTTATACGTTATACGTTATACGTTATACGTTATACGTTATACGTTATACGTTATACGTTATACGTTATACGTTATACGTTATACGTTATACGTTATACGGTATACGTTATACGTTATGCGTTATACGTTATACGTTATACGTTATACGTTATACGTTTGACGTTATACGTTATACGGTATACGTTATGCGTTATACGCTATACATTATGCGTTATAGGATATACGTTATGCGTTATAGGATATACGTTATACGTGATACGTTGTACGTTACACGTTATACGTTATACGTAATACGTTATACGATATACGTTATACGTTATACGTTGTACGTTATACGTTATACGTTATACGTTATACGTTATACGTTGTACGTTATACGTTAAACGTTAGACGTTATACGTTATACGTTATACGTTATACGTTGTACGTTATACGTTAAACGTTAGACGTTATATGTTATACGTTATACGTTTTACGTTATACGTTATATGTAATATGTAATACGTTATACGTTATACGCCATACGTTATACGTTACACGTTTAACGTTTTACGTTGTGCGTTATACGTTATGCGTTATACGTTATACGTTATACGTAATACGTTATACGTTATACGTTATACGTTTAACGTTATACGTTATACGTTATACGTTATTCGTTATACGTTATACGTTATACGTTATACGTTATACGTTATACGTTATACGTTATACGTTATACGCTATACGTTGAACGTTATACGTTATACGTTATACGTTATACGATATACGTTATACGTTATACGTTATACGTTATACGTTATACGTTATACGTTATGCGTTATACGCTATACGTTATGTGTTATAGGATATACGTTATACGTTGTACGTTATTCGTTATACGTTATACGTTATACGTTATACGTTATACGTTGTACGTTATACGTTAAACGTTAGACGTTATATGTTATACGTTATACGTTGTACGTTATACGTTATATGTAATATGTAATACGTTATACGTTATACGCCATACGTTATACGTTACACGTTTAACGTTTTACGTTATGCGTTATACGTTATGCGTTATACGTTATACGTTATACGTAATACGTTATACGTTATACGTTATACGTTATACGTTATACGTTATACGTTATTCGTTATACGTTATACGTTATACGTTATACGTTATACGTTATACGTTATACGTTATACGTTATACGCTATACGTTAAACGTTATACGTTATACGTTATGCGTTATACGTTATAGGTTATACGTTATGCGTTATACGTTATACGTTATACGTTATACGTTTGAGGTTATACGTTATACGTTATACGTTATACGTTATACGTTATACGTTATACGTTATACGTTGTACGTCATACGTTACACGTTATACGTTATACGTTATTCGTTATACGTTATACGTTATGCGTTATGCGTTATACGTTATACGTTATACGTTATACGTTATACGTTATGCGTTATACGCTATACGTTATGCGTTATACGTTATGCGTTATAGGTCATACCTTATACGTGATACGTCATACGTTATACGTTATACGTTATACGTTATTCGTTATACGTTTTACGTTATACGATATACGTTATACGTTATACGTTATACGTTATACGTTATACGTTATACGTTATACGTTATACGTTAAACGTTATACGTTATACGTTATACGTTATACGTTATACGTTATACGTTATACGTTATACGTTAAACGTTATACGTTATACGTAATACGTTATACGATATACGTTATACGTTATACGTTGTACGTTATACGTTATACGTTATACGTTATACGTTATACGTTATACGTTGTACGTTATACGTTAGACGTTATAGGTTATACGTTATACGTTTTACGTTATACGTTATACGTTATACGATATACGTTATACGTTATACGTTATGCGTTATAGGATATACGTTAAACGTTATACGTTATACGTTATACGTTATACGTTATACGTAATACGTTATACGATATACGTTATACGTTATACGTTATACGTTACACGTTATACGTTATACGTTATACGTTATACGTTATACGTTATGCGTTATACGCTATACGTTATGCGTTATAGGTCATACCTTATACGTGATACGTCATACGTTATACGTTATACGTAATACGTTATACGATATACGTTATACGTTATACGTTATACGTTATACGATATACGTTATACGTTATTCGTTGTACGTTATACGTTATACGTTATACGTTAGACGTTATAGGTTATACGTTATACGTTTTACGTTATACGTTATACGTTATACGATATACGTTATACGTTATACGTTATACGTTATACGTTATACGTTATACGTTATACGTTATACGTTATACGTTATACGTTATACGTTATACGTTATACGTTAAACGTTAGACGTTATATGTTATACGTTATACGTTGTACGTTATACGTTATATGTAATATGTAATACGTTATACGTTATACGCCATACGTTATACGTTACACGTTTAACGTTTTACGTTATGCGTTATACGTTATGCGTTATACGTTATACGTTATACGTAATACGTTATACGTAATACGTTATACGTTATACGTTATACGTTATACGTTATACGTTATACGTTATTCGTTATACGTTATACGTTATACGTTATACGTTATACGTTATACGTTATACGTTATACGTTATACGTTATACGTTATACGCTATACGTTAAACGTTATACGTTATACGTTATGCGTTATACGTTATAGGTTATACGTTATGCGTTATACGTTATACGTTATACGTTATACGTTTGAGGTTATACGTTATACGTTATACGTTATACGTTATACGTTATACGTTATACGTCATACGTTATACGTTATACGTTATACGTTATTCGTTATACGTTATACGTTATGCGTTATGCGTTATACGTTATACGTTATACGTTATACGTTATACGTTATACGTTATACGTTATACGTTATGCGTTATACGCTATACGTTATGCGTTATACGTTATGCGTTATAGGTCATACCTTATACTTGATACGTCATACGTTATACGTTATACGTTATACGTTATTCGTTATACGTTTTACGTTATACGATATACGTTATACGTTGTACGTTATACGTTATACGTTATACGTTATACGTTATACGTTATACGTTATACGTTATACGTTATACGTTATGCGTTATACGCTATACGTTATGCGTTATAGGTCATACCTTATACGTGATATGTCATACGTTATACGTTATACGTTATACGTTATTCGTTATAAGTTTTACGTTATACGATATACGTTATACGTTATACGTTATACGTAATACGTTATACGTTATACGTTATACGTTATACGTTATACGTTATACGTTATACGTTATACGTTATACGTTATACGTTATACGTTATACGTTATACGTTATACGTTATACGTTATACGTTATACGTTATACGTTATACGTTATACGTTATACGTTATACGTTATACGTTATACGTTATACGTTATACGTTATACGTTATACGTTATACGTTATACGTTATACGTTATACGTTATACGTTATACGTTATACGTTATACGTTATACGTTATACGTTATACGTTATACGTTATACGTTATACGTTATACGTTACACGTTATACGTTATACGTTACACGTTATACGTTATACGTTATACGTTATACGTTATACGTTATACGTTATACGTTATACGTTATACGTTATACGTTATACGTTATACGTTATACGTTTTACGTTATACGTTATACGTTATACGTTATACGTTATACGTTATACGTTATACGTTATACGATATACGTTATACGTTATACGTTATACGTTATACGTTATACGTTATACGTTATACGTTATGCGTTATACGCTATACGTTATGCGTTATAGGTCATACCTTATACGTGATACGTCATACGTTATACGTTATACGTTATACGTTATTCGTTATACGTTTTACGTTATACGATATACGTTATACGTTATACGTTATACGTTATACGTTATACGTTATACGTTATACGTTATACGTTATACGTTAAACGTTATACGTTATACGTTATACGTTATACGTTATACGTTATACGTTATACGTTATACGTTATACGTTATACGTTAAACGTTATACGTTATACGTAATACGTTATACGATATACGTTATACGTTATACGTTGTACGTTATACGTTATACGTTATACGTTATACGTTATACGTTGTACGTTATACGTTAAACGTTAGACGTTATATGTTATACGTTATACGTTGTACGTTATACGTTATATGTAATATGTAATACGTTATACGTTATACGCCATACGTTATACGTTATACGTTATACGTTATACGTTATACGTTATACGTTATGCGTTATACGCTATACGTTATGCGTTATAGGTCATACCTTATACGTGATATGTCATACGTTATACGTTATACGTTATACGTTATACGTTATACGTTATACGTTACACGTTATACGTTATACGTTACACGTTATACGTTATACGTTATACGTTATACGTTATACGTTATACGTTATACGTTATACGTTATACGTTATACGTTATACGTTATACGTTATACGTTTTACGTTATACGTTATACGTTATACGTTATACGTTATACGTTATACGTTATACGTTATACGTTATATGTTATACGATATACGTTATACGTTATACGTTATACGTTATACGTTATACGTTATACGTTATACGTTATGCGTTATACGCTATACGTTATGCGTTATAGGTCATACCTTATACGTGATACGTCATACGTTATACGTTATACGTTATACGTTATTCGTTATACGTTTTACGTTATACGATATACGTTATACGTTATACGTTATACGTTATACGTTATACGTTATACGTTATACGTTATACGTTATACGTTAAACGTTATACGTTATACGTTATACGTTATACGTTATACGTTATACGTTATACGTTATACGTTATACGTTATACGTTATACGTTATACGTTATACGTTATACGTTATACGTTAAACGTTATACGTTATACGTAATACGTTATACGATATACGTTATACGTTATACGTTGTACGTTATACGTTATACGTTATACGTTATACGTTATACGTTGTACGTTATACGTTAAACGTTAGACGTTATATGTTATACATTATACGTTGTACGTTATACGTTATATGTAATATGTAATACGTTATACGTTATACGCCATACGTTATACGTTATACGTTATACGTTATACGTTATACGTTATACGTTATGCGTTATACGCTATACGTTATGCGTTATAGGTCATACCTTATACGTGATATGTCATACGTTATACGTTATACGTTATACGTTATACGTTATACGTTATACGTTATACGTTATACGTTATACGTTATACGTTATACGTTATACGTTATACGTTATACGTTATACGTTATACGTTATACGTTATACGTTATACGTTATACGTTATACGTTATACGTTATACGTTATACGTTATACGTTATACGTTATACGTTATACGTTATACGTTATACGTTATACGTTATACGTTATACGGTATACGTTATACGTTATGCGTTATACGTTATACGTTATACGTTATACGTTATACGTTTGACGTTATACGTTATACGGTATACGTTATGCGTTATACGCTATACATTATGCGTTATAGGATATACGTTATGCGTTATAGGATATACGTTATACGTGATACGTTGTACGTTATACGTTATACGTTATACGTAATACGTTATACGATATACGTTATACGTTATACGTTGTACGTTATACGTTATACGTTATACGTTATACGTTATACGTTGTACGTTATACGTTAAACGTTAGACGTTATACGTTATACGTTATACGTTATACGTTGTACGTTATACGTTAAACGTTAGACGTTATATGTTATACGTTATACGTTTTACGTTATACGTTATATGTAATATGTAATACGTTATACGTTATACGCCATACGTTATACGTTACACGTTTAACGTTTTACGTTGTGCGTTATACGTTATGCGTTATACGTTATACGTTATACGTAATACGTTATACGTTATACGTTATACGTTTAACGTTATACGTTATACGTTATACGTTATTCGTTATACGTTATACGTTATACGTTATACGTTATACGTTATACGTTATACGTTATACGTTATACGCTATACGTTGAACGTTATACGTTATACGTTATACGTTATACGATATACGTTATACGTTATACGTTATACGTTATACGTTATACGTTATACGTTATGCGTTATACGCTATACGTTATGTGTTATAGGATATACGTTATACGTTGTACGTTATTCGTTATACGTTATACGTTATACGTTATACGTTATACGTTGTACGTTATACGTTAAACGTTAGACGTTATATGTTATACGTTATACGTTGTACGTTATACGTTATATGTAATATGTAATACGTTATACGTTATACGCCATACGTTATACGTTACACGTTTAACGTTTTACGTTATGCGTTATACGTTATGCGTTATACGTTATACGTTATACGTAATACGTTATACGTTATACGTTATACGTTATACGTTATACGTTATACGTTATTCGTTATACGTTATACGTTATACGTTATACGTTATACGTTATACGTTATACGTTATACGTTATACGCTATACGTTAAACGTTATACGTTATACGTTATGCGTTATACGTTATACGTAATACGTTATACGTAATACGTTATACGTTATACGTTATACGTTATACGTTATACGTTATACGTTATTCGTTATACGTTATACGTTATACGTTATACGTTATACGTTATACGTTATACGTTATACGTTATACGTTATACGCTATACGTTAAACGTTATACGTTATACGTTATGCGTTATACGTTATAGGTTATGCGTTATACGTTATACGTTATACGTTATACGTTTGAGGTTATACGTTATACGTTATACGTTATACGTTATACGTTATACGTTATACGTTATGCGTTATACGTTATACGTTATACGTAATACGTTATACGTAATACGTTATACGTTATACGTTATACGTTATACGTTATACGTTATACGTTATTCGTTATACGTTATACGTTATACGTTATACGTTATACGTTATACGTTATACGTTATACGTTATACGTTATACGCTATACGTTAAACGTTATACGTTATACGTTATGCGTTATACGTTATAGGTTATACGTTATGCGTTATACGTTATACGTTATACGTTATACGTTTGAGGTTATACGTTATACGTTATACGTTATACGTTATACGTTATACGTTATACGTCATACGTTATACGTTATACGTTATACGTTATTCGTTATACGTTATACGTTATGCGTTATGCGTTATACGTTATACGTTATACGTTATACGTTATACGTTATACGTTATACGTTATGCGTTATACGCTATACGTTATGCGTTATACGTTATGCGTTATAGGTCATACCTTATACTTGATACGTCATACGTTATACGTTATACGTTATACGTTATTCGTTATACGTTTTACGTTATACGATATACGTTATACGTTATACGTTATACGTTATACGTTATACGTTATACGTTATACGTTATACGTTATACGTTAAACGTTATACGTTATACGTTATACGTTATACGTTATACGTTATACGTTATACGTTATACGTTAAACGTTATACGTTATACGTAATACGTTATACGCTATACGTTATGCGTTATAGGTCATACCTTATACGTGATATGTCATACGTTATACGTTATACGTTATACGTTATTCGTTATAAGTTTTACGTTATACGATATACGTTATACGTTATACGTTATACGTAATACGTTATACGATATACGTTATACGTTATACGTTGTACGTTATACGTTATACGTTATACGTTATACGTTATACGTTATACGTTATACGTTATACGTTAGACGTTATAGGTTACACGTTATACGTTTTACGTTATACGTTATACGTTATACGATATACGTTATACGTTATACGTTATGCGTTATAGGATATACGTTAAACGTTATACGTTATACGTTATACGTTATACGTTATACGTTATACGTTATACGTTATACGTTATACGTTATACGTAATACGTTATACGATATACGTTATACGTTATACGTTGTACGTTATACGTTATACGTTATACGTTATACGTTATACGTTATACGTTATACGTTATACGTTATGCGTTATACGCTATACGTTATGCGTTATAGGTCATACCTTATACGTGATATGTCATACGTTATACGTTATACGTTATACGTTATTCGTTATAAGTTTTACGTTATACGATATACGTTATACGTTATACGTTATACGTAATACGTTATACGTTATACGTTATACGTTATACGTTATACGTTATACGTTATACGTTATACGTTATACGTTATACGTTATACGTTATACGTTATACGTTATACGTTATACGTTATACGTTATACGTTATACGTTATACGTTATACGTTATACGTTATACGTTATACGTTATACGTTATACGTTATACGTTATACGTTATACGTTATACGTTATACGTTATACGTTATACGTTATACGTTACACGTTATACGTTATACGTTACACGTTATACGTTATACGTTATACGTTATACGTTATACGTTATACGTTATACGTTATACGTTATACGTTATACGTTATACGTTATACGTTATACGTTTTACGTTATACGTTATACGTTATACGTTATACGTTATACGTTATACGTTATACGTTATACGTTATATGTTATACGATATACGTTATACGTTATACGTTATACGTTATACGTTATACGTTATACGTTATACGTTATGCGTTATACGCTATACGTTATGCGTTATAGGTCATACCTTATACGTGATACGTCATACGTTATACGTTATACGTTATACGTTATTCGTTATACGTTTTACGTTATACGATATACGTTATACGTTATACGTTATACGTTATACGTTATACGTTATACGTTATACGTTATACGTTATACGTTAAACGTTATACGTTATACGTTATACGTTATACGTTATACGTTATACGTTATACGTTATACGTTATACGTTAAACGTTATACGTTATACGTAATACGTTATACGATATACGTTATACGTTATACGTTGTACGTTATACGTTATACGTTATACGTTATACGTTATACGTTGTACGTTATACGTTAAACGTTAGACGTTATATGTTATACGTTATACGTTGTACGTTATACGTTATATGTAATATGTAATACGTTATACGTTATACGCCATACGTTATACGTTATACGTTATACGTTATACGTTATACGTTATACGTTATGCGTTATACGCTATACGTTATGCGTTATAGGTCATACCTTATACGTGATATGTCATACGTTATACGTTATACGTTATACGTTATACGTTATACGTTATACGTTACACGTTATACGTTATACGTTATACGTTACACGTTATACGTTATACGTTATACGTTATACGTTATACGTTATACGTTATACGTTATACGTTATACGTTATACGTTATACGTTATACGTTATACGTTTTACGTTATACGTTATACGTTATACGTTATACGTTATACGTTATACGTTATACGTTATACGTTATATGTTATACGATATACGTTATACGTTATACGTTATACGTTATACGTTATACGTTATACGTTATACGTTATGCGTTATACGCTATACGTTATGCGTTATAGGTCATACCTTATACGTGATACGTCATACGTTATACGTTATACGTTATACGTTATTCGTTATACGTTTTACGTTATACGATATACGTTATACGTTATACGTTATACGTTATACGTTATACGTTATACGTTATACGTTATACGTTATACGTTAAACGTTATACGTTATACGTTATACGTTATACGTTATACGTTATACGTTATACGTTATACGTTATACGTTAAACGTTATACGTTATACGTAATACGTTATACGATATACGTTATACGTTATACGTTGTACGTTATACGTTATACGTTATACGTTATACGTTATACGTTGTACGTTATACGTTAAACGTTAGACGTTATATGTTATACGTTATACGTTGTACGTTATACGTTATATGTAATATGTAATACGTTATACGTTATACGCCATACGTTATACGTTATACGTTATACGTTATACGTTATACGTTATACGTTATGCGTTATACGCTATACGTTATGCGTTATAGGTCATACCTTATACGTGATATGTCATACGTTATACGTTATACGTTATACGTTATACGTTATACGTTATACGTTATACGTTATACGTTATACGTTATACGTTATACGTTATACGTTATACGTTATACGTTATACGTTATACGTTATACGTTATACGTTATACGTTATACGTTATACGTTATACGTTATACGTTATACGTTATACGTTATACGTTATACGTTATACGTTATACGTTATACGTTATACGTTATACGTTATACGTTATACGGTATACGTTATACGTTATGCGTTATACGTTATACGTTATACGTTATACGTTATACGTTTGACGTTATACGTTATACGGTATAGGTTATGCGTTATACGCTATACATTATGCGTTATAGGATATACGTTATGCGTTATAGGATATACGTTATACGTGATACGTTGTACGTTATACGTTATACGTTATACGTTATACGTTATACGTTATACGTTATACGTTATACGTTATACGTTATACGTTATACGTTATACGTTATACGTTATACGTTATACGTTATACGTTATACGTTATACGTTATACGTTATACGTTATACGTTATACGTTATACGTTATACGTTATACGTTATACGTTATACGTTATACGTTATACGTTACACGTTATACGTTACACGTTATACGTTATACGTTATACGTTATACGTTATACGTTATACGTTATACGTTATACGTGATACGTTATGCGTTATACGCTATACGTTATGCGTTATAGGTCATACCTTATACGTGATACGTCATACGTTATACGTTATACGTAATACGTTATACGATATACGTTATACGTTATACGTTGTACGTTATACGTTATACGTTATACGTTATACGTTATACGTTGTACGTTATACGTTAAACGTTAGACGTTATATGTTATACGTTATACGTTTTACGTTATACGTTATATGTAATATGTAATACGTTATACGTTATACGCCATACGTTATACGTTACACGTTTAACGTTTTACGTTGTGCGTTATACGTTATGCGTTATACGTTATACGTTATACGTAATACGTTATACGTTATACGTTATACGTTATACGTTATACGTTATACGTTATACGTTATACGATATACGTTATACGTTATACGTTATACGTTAACGTTATACGTTATACGTTTGACGTTATACGTTATACGTTATACGTTATACGTTATACGTTATACGTTATACGTTATACGTCATACGTTATACGTTATACGTTATACGTTATTCCTTATACGTTATACGTTATACGTTATGCGTTATACGTTATACGTTATACGTTATGCGTTATACGTTATACGTTATACGTTATACGATATACGTTATACGTTATACGTTATACGTTATACGTTATACGTTATACGTTATGCGTTATACGCTATACGTTATGTGTTATAGGATATACGTTATACGTTGTACGTTATACGTTATACGTTATACGTTATACGTTATACGTTAAACGTTATACGTTATACGTTATACGTTATACGATATACGTTATACGTTATACGTTATACGTTAAACGTTATACGTTATACGTTATACGTTATACGTTATACGTTATACGTAATACGTTATACGATATACGTTATACGTTATACGTTGTACGTTATACGTTATACGTTATACGTTATACGTTATACGTTATACGTTATACGTTATACGTTGTACGTTATACGTTATACGTTATACGTTATACGCTATACGTTAAACGTTATACGTTATACGTTATGCGTTATACGTTATAGGTTATACGTTATGCGTTATACGTTATACGTTATACGTTATACGTTAAACGTTATACGTTATACGTTATACGTTATACGTTATACGTTATACGCTATACGTTAAACGTTATACGTTATACGTTATGCGTTATACGTTATAGGTTATACGTTATGCGTTATACGTTATACGTTATACGTTATAAGTTATACGTTTGAGGTTATACGTTATACGTTATACGTTATACGTTATACGTTTGAGGTTATACGTTATACGTTATACGTTATACGTTATACGTTATACGTCATACGTTATACGTTATACGTTATACGTTATTCGTTATACGTTATACGTTATGCGTTATGCGTTATACGTTATACGTTATACGTTATACGTTATACGTTATACGTTATACGTTATGCGTTATACGCTATACGTTATGCGTTATACGTTATGCGTTATAGGTCATACCTTATACGTGATACGTCATACGTTATACGTTATACGTTATACGTTATACGTTATTCGTTATACGTTTTACGTTATACGATATACGTTATACGTTATACGTTATACGTTATACGTTATACGTTATACGTTATACGTTATACGTTATACGTTAAACGTTATACGTTATACGTTATACGTTATACGTTATACGTTATACGTTATACGTTATACGTTATACGTTATACGTTATACGTTATACGTTATACGTTATACGTTATACGTTATACGTCATACCTTATACGTTATACGTTATACGTTATACGTTATATGTTATACGTTATACGTTATACGTTATACGTTATACGTTATACGTTATACGTTATACGTTATACGTTATACGTTATACGTTATACGTCATACCTTATACGTTATACGTTATACGTTATACGTTATACGTTATACGTTATACGTTATACGTTATACGTTATACGTTATACGTTATACGTTATACGTTATACGTTGTACGTTATACGTTATATGTAATATGTAATACGTTATACGTTATACGCCATACGTTATACGTTACACGTTTAACGTTTTACGTTATGCGTTATACGTTATGCGTTATACGTTATACGTTATACGTAATACGTTATACGTTATACGTTATACGTTATACGTTATACGTTATACGTTATACGTTATACGTTTTACGTTATACGTTATACGTTATACGTTATACGTTATACGTTATACGTTATACGTTACACGTTATACGTTATACGTTACACGTTATACGTTATACGTTATACGTTATACGTTATACGTTACACGTTATACGTTATACGTTATACGTTATACGTTATACGTTATACGTTATACGTTATACGTTATACGTTTTACGTTATACGTTATACGTTATACGTTATACGTTATACGTTATACGTTATACGTTATACGTTATACGTTATATGTTATACGATATACGTTATACGTTATACGTTATACGTTATACGTTATACGTTATACGTTATACGTTATGCGTTATACGCTATACGTTATGCGTTATAGGTCATACTTTATACGTGATACGTCATACGTTATACGTTATACGTTATACGTTATTCGTTATACGTTTTACGTTATACGATATACGTTATACGTTATACGTTATACGTTATACGTTATACGTTATACGTTATACGTTATACGTTAAACGTTATACGTTATACGTTATACGTTATACGTTATACGTTATACGTTATACGTTATACGTTAAACGTTATACGTTATACGTAATACGTTATACGATATACGTTATACGTTATACGTTGTACGTTATACGTTATACGTTGTACGTTATACGTTATACGTTATACGTTATACGTTATACGTTGTACGTTATACGTTAAACGTTAGACGTTATATGTTATACGTTATACGTTGTACGTTATACGTTATATGTAATATGTAATACGTTATACGTTATACGCCATACGTTATACGTTATACGTTATACGTTATACGTTATACGTTATATGTTATACGTTATACGTTATACGTTATACGTTACACGTTATACGTTATACGTTATGCGTTATACGCTATACGTTATGCGTTATAGGTCATACCTTATACGTGATACGTCATACGTTATACGTTATACGTTATACGTTATTCGTTATACGTTTTACGTTATACGATATACGTTATACGTTATACGTTATACGTTATACGTTATACGTTATACGTTATACGTTATACGTTATACGTTAAACGTTATACGTTATACGTTATACGTTATACGTTATACGTTATACGTTATACGTTATACGTTAAACGTTATACGTTATACGTAATACGTTATACGATATACGTTATACGTTATACGTTGTACGTTATACGTTATACGTTTTACGTTATACGTTATACGTTGTACGTTATACGTTAAACGTTAGACGTTATATGTTATACGTTATACGTTGTACGTTATACGTTATATGTAATATGTAATACGTTATACGTTATACGTTATACGTTATACGTTATACGTTACACGTTATACGTTATACGTTACACGTTATACGTTATACGTTATACGTTATACGTTATACGTTATACGTTATACGTTATACGTTATACGTTATACGTTATACGTTATACGTTATACGTTATACGTTGTACGTTTTACGTTATACGTTATACGTTATACGTTATACGTTATACGTTATACGTTATACGTTATACGTTATACGTTATACGTTATACGTTATACGTTTTACGTTATACGTTATACGTTATACGTTATACGTTATACGTTATACGTTATACGTTATACGTTATACGTTATACGTTATACGTTATACGTTATACGTTATACGTTATACGTTATACGTTATACGTTATACGTTATACGTTATACGTTATACGTTATACGTTATACGTTATACGTTATACGTTATACGTTCTACGTTATACGTTATACGTTATACGTTATACGTTATACGTTATACGTTATACGTTATACGTTATACGTTATACGTTATACGTTATACGTTATACGTTATACGTTATACGTTATACGTTATACGTTATACGTTCTACGTTATACGTTATACGTTATACGTTATACGTTTTACGTTATACGTTATACGTTATACGTTATACGTTATACGTTATACGTTTTACGTTATACGTTATACGTTATACGTTATACGTTTGACGTTATACGTTATACGTTATACGTAATACGTTATACGTTATACGTTATACGTTTAACGTTATACGTTATACGTTATACGTTATTCGTTATACGTTATACGTTATACGTTATACGTTATACGTTATACGTTATACGTTATACGTTATACGTTATACGTTATACGCTATACGTTGAACGTTATACGTTATACGTTATACGTTATACGATATACGTTATACGTTATACGTTATACGTTATACGTTATACGTTATACGTTATACGTTATGCGTTATACGCTATACGTTATGTGTTATAGGATATACGTTATACGTTGTACGTTATACGTTATACGTTATACGTTATACGTTATACGTTATACGTTGTACGTTATACGTTAAACGTTAGACGTTATATGTTATACGTTATACGTTGTACGTTATACGTTATATGTAATATGTAATACGTTATACGTTATACGCCATACGTTATACGTTACACGTTTAACGTTTTACGTTATGCGTTATACGTTATGCGTTATACGTTATACGTTATACGTAATACGTAATACGTTATACGTTATACGTTATACGTTATACGTTATACGTTATTCGTTATACGTTATACGTTATACGTTATACGTTATACGTTATACGTTATACGTTATACGTTATACGTTATACGCTATACGTTAAACGTTATACGTTATACGTTATGCGTTATACGTTATAGGTTATACGTTATGCGTTATACGTTGTACGTTATACGTTATACGTTTGAGGTTATACGTTATACGTTATACGTTATACGTTATACGTTATACGTTGTACGTCATACGTTACACGTTATACGTTATACGTTATTCGTTATACGTTATACGTTATGCGTTATGCGTTATACGTTATACGTTATACGTTATACGTTATACGTTATACGTTATGCGTTATACGCTATACGTTATGCGTTATA
This sequence comes from Ptiloglossa arizonensis, assembly GCF_051014685.1. NCBI lineage: Eukaryota > Metazoa > Arthropoda > Insecta > Hymenoptera > Colletidae > Ptiloglossa > Ptiloglossa arizonensis. The sequence goes on from NW_027479064.1 coordinate 207,426, forward strand.
CGTTATGCGTTATAGGTCATACCTTATACGTGATACGTCATACGTTATACGTTATACGTTATACGTTATTCGTTATACGTTTTACGTTATACGATATACGTTATACGTTATACGTTATACGTTATACGTTATACGTTATACGTTATACGTTATACGTTAAACGTTATACGTTATACGTTATACGTTATACGTTATACGTTATACGTTATACGTTATACGTTAAACGTTATACGTTATACGTAATACGTTATACGATATACGTTATACGTTATACGTTGTACGTTATACGTTATACGTTATACGTTATACGTTATACGTTATACGTTGTACGTTATACGTTAAACGTTAGACGTTATATGTTATACGTTATACGTTGTACGTTATACGTTATATGTAATATGTAATACGTTATACGTTATACGCCATACGTTATACGTTACACGTTTAACGTTTTACGTTATGCGTTATACGTTATGCGTTATACGTTATACGTTATACGTAATACGTTATACGTTATACGTTATACGTTATACGTTATACGTTATACGTTATACGTTATACGTTATACGTTTTACGTTATACGTTATACGTTATACGTTATACGTTATACGTTATACGTTATACGTTATACGTTATACGATATACGTTATACGTTATTCGTTGTACGTTATACGTTATACGTTATACGTTAGACGTTATAGGTTATACGTTATACGTTTTACGTTATACGTTATACGTTATACGATATACGTTATACGTTATACGTTATACGTTATACGTTATACGTTATACGTTATACGTTATACGTTATACGTTATACGTTATACGTTATACGTTATACGTTATACGTTATACGTTATACGTTATACGTTATACGTTATACGTTATACGTTATACGTTATACGTTATACGTTATACGTTATACGTTATACGTTATACGTTATACGTTATACGTTATACGTTATACGTTATACGTTATACGTAATACGTTATACGATATACGTTATACGTTATACGTCGTACGTTATACGTTATACGTTATACGTTATACGTTATACGTTATACGTTAAACGTTATACGTTATACGTTATACGTTATACGTTATACGTTATACGTTATACGTTATACGTTATACGTTAAACGTTATACGTTATACGTAATACGTTATACGATATACGTTATACGTTATACGTTGTACGTTATACGTTATACGTTATACGTTATACGTTATACGTTGTACGTTATACGTTAAACGTTAGACGTTATATGTTATACGTTATACGTTGTACGTTATACGTTATATGTAATATGTAATACGTTATACGTTATACGCCATACGTTATACGTTATACGTTATACGTTATACGTTATACGTTATACGTTATGCGTTATACGCTATACGTTATGCGTTATAGGTCATACCTTATACGTGATATGTCATACGTTATACGTTATACGTTATACGTTATTCGTTATACGTTTTACGTTATACGATATACGTTATACGTTATACGTTATACGTTATACGTTATACGTTATACGTTATACGTTATACGTTAAACGTTATACGTTATACGTTATACGTTATACGTTACACGTTATACGTTAAACGTTATACGTTATACGTAATACGTTATACGATATACGTTATACGTTATACGTTGTACGTTATACGTTATACGTTATACGTTATACGTTATACGTTGTACGTTATACGTTAAACGTTAGACGTTATATGTTATACGTTATACGTTTTACGTTATACGTTATATGTAATATGTAATACGTTATACGTTATACGCCATACGTTATACGTTACACGTTTAACGTTTTACGTTGTGCGTTATACGTTATGCGTTATACGTTATACGATATACGTTATACGTTATACGTTATACGTTATACGTTATACGTTATACGCTATACGTTAAACGTTATACGTTATACGTTATGCGTTATACGTTATAGGTTATACGTTATGCGTTATACGTTATACGTTATACGTTTGACGTTATACGTTATACGTTATACGTTATACGTTATACGTTATACGTTATACGTTATACGTTATACGTTAAACGTTATACGTTATACGTAATACGTTATACGATATACGTTATACGTTATACGTTGTACGTTATACGTTATACGTTATACGTTATACGTTATACGTTGTACGTTATACGTTAAACGTTAGACGTTATACGTTATACGTTATACGTTATACGTTGTACGTTATACGTTAAACGTTAGACGTTATATGTTATACGTTATACGTTTTACGTTATACGTTATATGTAATATGTAATACGTTATACGTTATACGTCATACGTTATACGTTACACGTTTAACGTTTTACGTTGTGCGTTATACGTTATGCGTTATACGTTATACGTTATACGTAATACGTTATACGTTATACGTTATACGTTATACGTTATACGTTATACGTTATACGTTATTCGTTATACGTTATACGTTATACGTTATACGTTATACGTTATACGTTATACGTTATACGTTATACGCTATACGTTGAACGTTATACGTTATACGTTATACGTTATACGATATACGTTATACGTTATACGTTATACGTTATACGTTATACGTTATACGTTATACGTTATGCGTTATACGCTATACGTTATGTGTTATAGGATATACGTTATACGTTGTACGTTATACGTTATACGTTATACGTTATACGTTATACGTTATACGTTGTACGTTATACGTTAAACGTTAGACGTTATATGTTATACGTTATACGTTGTACGTTATACGTTATATGTAATATGTAATACGTTATACGTTATACGCCATACGTTATACGTTACACGTTTAACGTTTTACGTTATGCGTTATACGTTATGCGTTATACGTTATACGTTATACGTAATACGTTATACGTTATACGTTATACGTTATACGTTATACGTTATACGTTATTCGTTATACGTTATACGTTATACGTTATACGTTATACGTTATACGTTATACGTTATACGTTATACGTTATACGCTATACGTTAAACGTTATACGTTATACGTTATGCGTTATACGTTATAGGTTATACGTTATGCGTTATACGTTATACGTTATACGTTATACGTTTGAGGTTATACGTTATACGTTATACGTTATACGTTATACGTTATACGTTGTACGTCATACGTTACACGTTATACGTTATACGTTATTCGTTATACGTTATACGTTATGCGTTATGCGTTATACGTTATACGTTATACGTTATACGTTATACGTTATGCGTTATACGCTATACGTTATGCGTTATACGTTATGCGTTATAGGTCATACCTTATACGTGATACGTCATACGTTATACGTTATACGTTATACGTTATTCGTTATACGTTTTACGTTATACGATATACGTTATACGTTATACGTTATACGTTATACGTTATACGTTATACGTTATACGTTATACGTTAAACGTTATACGTTATACGTTATACGTTATACGTTATACGTTATACGTTATACGTTATACGTTATACGTTATACGTAATACGTTATACGATATACGTTATACGTTATACGTTGTACGTTATACGTTATACGTTATACGTTATACGTTATACGTTATACGTTATACGTTATGCGTTATACGCTATACGTTATGCGTTATAGGTCATACCTTATACGTGATATGTCATACGTTATACGTTATACGTTATACGTTATTCGTTATAAGTTTTACGTTATACGATATACGTTATACGTTATACGTTATACGTAATACGTTATACGATATACGTTATACGTTATACGTTGTACGTTATACGTTATACGTTATACTTTATACGTTATACGTTATACGTTATACGTTAGACGTTATAGGTTATACGTTATACGTTATACGTTATACGTTATACGTTATACGTTATACGTTATACGTTATACGTTATACGTTATACGTTATACGTTATACGTTATACGTTATACGTTATACGTTATACGTTATACGTTATACGTTATACGTTATACGTTATACGTTATACGTTATACGTTATACGTTATACGTTATACGTTACACGTTACACGTTATACGTTACACGTTATACGTTATACGTTATACGTTATACGTTATACGTTATACGTTATACGTTATACGTTATACGTTATACGTTATACGTTATACGTTATACGTTTTACGTTATACGTTATACGTTATACGTTATACGTTATACGTTATACGTTATACGTTATACGTTATATGTTATACGATATACGTTATACGTTATACGTTATACGTTATACGTTATACGTTATACGTTATACGTTATGCGTTATACGCTATACGTTATGCGTTATAGGTCATACCTTATACGTGATACGTCATACGTTATACGTTATACGTTATACGTTATTCGTTATACGTTTTACGTTATACGATATACGTTATACGTTATACGTTATACGTTATACGTTATACGTTATACGTTATACGTTATACGTTAAACGTTATACGTTATACGTTATACGTTATACGTTATACGTTATACGTTATACGTTATACGTTAAACGTTATACGTTATACGTAATACGTTATACGATATACGTTATACGTTATACGTTGTACGTTATACGTTATACGTTATACGTTATACGTTATACGTTGTACGTTATACGTTAAACGTTAGACGTTATATGTTATACGTTATACGTTGTACGTTATACGTTATATGTAATATGTAATACGTTATACGTTATACGCCATACGTTATACGTTATACGTTATACGTTATACGTTATACGTTATACGTTATGCGTTATACGCTATACGTTATGCGTTATAGGTCATACCTTATACGTGATATGTCATACGTTATACGTTATACGTTATACGTTATACGTTATACGTTATACGTTATACGTTATACGTTATACGTTATACGTTATACGTTATACGTTATACGTTATACGTTATACGTTATACGTTATACGTTATACGTTATACGTTATACGTTATACGTTATACGTTATACGTTATACGTTATACGTTATACGTTATACGTTATACGTTATACGTTATACGTTATACGTTATACGTTATACGTTATACGTTATACGTTATACGTTATACGTTATACGTTATACGTTATACGTTTGACGTTATACGTTATACGGTATACGTTATGGGTTATACGCTATACATTATGCGTTATAGGATATACGTTATGCGTTATAGGATATACGTTATACGTGATACGTTGTACGTTATACGTTATACGTTATACGTTATACGTTATACGTTATACGTTATACGTTATACGTTATACGTTATACGTTATACGTTATACGTTATACGTTATACGTTATACGTTATACGTTCTACGTTATACGGTATACGTTATGCGTTATACGCTATACATTATGCGTTATAGGATATACGTTATGCGTTATAGGATATACGTTATACGTGATACGTTGTACGTTATACGTTATACGTTATACGTTATACGTTATACGTTATACGTTATACGTTATACGTTATACGTTATACGTTATACGTTATACGTTATACGTTATACGTTATACGTTATACGTTATACGTTATACGTTATACGTTATACGTTATACGTTATACGTTATACGTTATACGTTATACGTTATACGTTATACGTTATACGTTACACGTTATACGTTACACGTTATACGTTATACGTTATACGTTATACGTTATACGTTATACGTTATACGTTATACGTGATACGTTATGCGTTATACGCTATACGTTATGCGTTATAGGTCATACCTTATACGTGATACGTCATACGTTATACGTTATACGTAATACGTTATACGATATACGTTATACGTTATACGTTGTACGTTATACGTTATACGTTATACGTTATACGTTATACGTTATACGTTATACGTTGTACGTTATACGTTAAACGTTAGACGTTATATGTTATACGTTATACGTTTTACGTTATACGTTATATGTAATATGTAATACGTTATACGTTATACGCCATACGTTATACGTTACACGTTTAACGTTTTACGTTGTGCGTTATACGTTATGCGTTATACGTTATACGTTATACGTAATACGTTATACGTTATACGTTATACGTTATACGTTATACGTTATACGTTATACGTTATACGATATACGTTATACGTTATACGTTATACGTTATACGTTATACGTTATACGTTTGACGTTATACGTTATACGTTATACGTTATACGTTATACGTTATACGTTATACGTTATACGTCATACGTTATACGTTATACGTTATACGTTATTCCTTATACGTTATACGTTATACGTTATGCGTTATACGTTATACGTTATACGTTATGCGTTATACGTTATACGTTATACGTTATACGATATACGTTATACGTTATACGTTATACGTTATACGTTATACGTTATACGTTATGCGTTATACGCTATACGTTATGTGTTATAGGATATACGTTATACGTTGTACGTTATAGGTTATACGTTATACGTTATACGTTATACGTTAAACGTTATACGTTATACGTTATACGTTATACGATATACGTTATACGTTATACGTTATACGTTATACGTTATACGTTATACGTTATACGTTATGCGTTATACGCTATACGTTATGTGTTATAGGATATACGTTATACGTTGTACGTTATACGTTATACGTTATACGTTATACGTTATACGTTATACGTTGTACGTTATACGTTAAACGTTAGACGTTATATGTTATACGTTATACGTTGTACGTTATACGTTATATGTAATATGTAATACGTTATACGTTATACGCCATACGTTATACGTTACACGTTTAACGTTTTACGTTATGCGTTATACGTTATGCGTTATACGTTATACGTTATACGTAATACGTTATACGTAATACGTTATACGTTATACGTTATACGTTATACGTTATACGTTATACGTTATTCGTTATACGTTATACGTTAAACGTTATACGTTATACGTTATACGTTATACGTTATAGGTTATACGTTATGCGTTATACGTTATACGTTATACGTTATAAGTTATACGTTTGAGGTTATACGTTATACGTTATACGTTATACGTTATACGTTTGAGGTTATACGTTATACGTTATACGTTATACGTTATACGTTATACGTCATACGTTATACGTTATACGTTATACGTTATTCGTTATACGTTATACGTTATGCGTTATGCGTTATACGTTATACGTTATACGTTATACGTTATACGTTATACGTTATACGTTATACGTTATGCGTTATACGCTATACGTTATGCGTTATACGTTATGCGTTATAGGTCATACCTTATACGTGATACGTTATACGTTATACGTTATACGTTATGCGTTATACGCTATACGTTATGCGTTATACGTTATGCGTTATAGGTCATACCTTATACGTGATACGTCATACGTCATACCTTATACGTTATACGTTATACGTTATACGTTATACGTTATACGTTATACGTTATACGTTATACGTTATACGTTATACGTTATACGTTATACGTTATACGTTATACGTTATACGTTATACGTCATACCTTATACGTTATACGTTATACGTTATACGTTATACGTTATCGTTATACGTTATACGTTATACGTTATACGTTATACGTTATACGTTATACGTTATACGTTGTACGTTATACGTTATATGTAATATGTAATACGTTATACGTTATACGCCATACGTTATACGTTACACGTTTAACGTTTTACGTTATGCGTTATACGTTATGCGTTATACGTTATACGTTATACGTAATACGTTATACGTTATACGTTATACGTTATACGTTATACGTTATACGTTATACGTTATACGTTTTTACGTTATACGTTATACGTTATACGTTATACGTTATACGTTATACGTTTTACGTTTACGTTATACGTTATACGTTATACGTTATACGTTATACGTTATACGTTATACGTTATACGTTATACGTTATACGTTATACGTTATACGTTATACGTTATACGTTATACGTTACACGTTATACGTTACACGTTACACGTTATACGTTACACGTTATACGTTACACGTTATACGTTACACGTTATACGTTATACGTTATACGTTATACGTTATACGTTATACGTTATACGTTATACGTTATACGTTATACGTTATACGTTATACGTTATACGTTATACGTTATACGTTATTACGTTATACGTTATACGTTATACGTTATACGTTATACGTTATACGTTATACGTCATACCTTATACGTTATACGTTATACGTTATACGTTATACGTTATACGTTATACGTTATACGTTATACGTTATACGTTATACGTTATACGTTATGCGTTATACGCTATACGTTATGCGTTATACGTTATGCGTTATAGGTCATACCTTATACGTGATACGTCATACGTTATACGTTATACGTTATACGTTATTCGTTATACGTTTTACGTTATACGATATACGTTATACGTTATACGTTATACGTTATACGTTATACGTTATACGTTATACGTTATACGTTATACGTTAAACGTTATACGTTATACGTTATACGTTATACGTTATACGTTATACGTTATACGTTAGTATACGTTATACGTTATACGTTATACGTTATACGTTATACGTTATACGTTATACGTTATACGTTATACGTTATACGTTATACGTTATACGTTATACGTTATACGTCATACCTTATACGTTATACGTTATACGTTATACGTTATACGTTATACGTTATACGTTATACGTTATACGTTATACGTTATACGTTATACGTTATACGTTATACGTTATACGTTATACGTTATACGTTATACGTTATACGTTATACGTTATACGTTATACGTTATACGTTATACGTTATACGTTATACGTTATACGTTAAACGTTATACGTTATACGTAATACGTTATACGATATACGTTAAACGTTATACGTTAGACGTTATAGGTTATACCTTATACGTTTTACGTTATACGTTATACGTTATACGATATACGTTATACGTTATACGTTATACGTTATACGTTATACGTTATACGTTATACGTTATACGTTATACGTTATACGTTATACGTTATACGTTATACGTTATACGTTATACGTTATACGTTATACGTTATACGTTATACGTTATACGTTATACGTTATACGTTATACGTTATACGTTATACGTTATACGGTATACGTTATACGATATACGTTATACGTTATACGTTGTGCGTTATACGTTATACGTTATACGTTATACGTTATACGTATACGTTATACGTTATACGTTATACGTTATACGTTATACGTTAGACGTTATAGGTTATACGTTATACGTTTTACGTTATACGTTATACGTTATACGTTATACGATATACGTTATACGTTATACGTTATGCGTTATAGGATATACGTTAAACGTTATACGTTATACGTTATACGTTATACGTTATACGTTATACGTTATACGTTATACGTTATACGTTATACGTTATACGTTATACGTTATACGTTATACGTTATACGTTATACGTTATACGTTATACGTTATACGTTATACGTTATACGTTATACGTTATACGTTATACGTTATACGTTATACGTTATACGTTATACGTTATACGTTATACGTTATACGTTATACGTTATACGTTATACGTTATACGTTATACGTTATACGTTATACGTTATACGTTATACGTTAAACGTTATACGTTATACGTAATACGTTATACGATATACGTTAAACGTTATACGTTAGACGTTATAGGTTATACCTTATACGTTTTACGTTATACGTTATACGTTATACGATATACGTTATACGTTATACGTTATACGTTATACGTTATACGTTATACGTTATACGTTAAACGTTATACGTTATACGTAATACGTTATACGATATACGTTATACGTTATTCGTTGTACGTTATACGTTATACGTTATACGTTGGACGTTATAGGTTATACCTTATACGTTTTACGTTATACGTTATACGTTATACGATATACGTTATACGTTATACGTTATACGTTATACGTTATACGTTATACGTTATACGTTATACGTTATACGTTATACGTTATACGTTAAACGTTATACGTTATACGTAATACGTTATACGATATACGTTATACGTTATTCGTTGTACGTTATACGTTATACGTTATACGTTAGACGTTATAGGTTATACCTTATACGTTTTACGTTATACGTTATACGTTATACGATATACGTTATACGTTATACGTTATACGTATACGTTATACGTTATACGTTATGCGTTATACGCTATACGTTATGCGTTATAGGTCATACCTTATACGTGATATGTCATACGTTATACGTTATACGTTATACGTTATACGTTATTCGTTATAAGTTTTACGTTATACGTTATACGTTATACGTTATACGTTATACGTTATACGTTAAACGTTATACGTTATACGTTATACGTTATACGTTATACGTTATACGTTATACGTTATACGTTAAACGTTATACGTTATACGTAATACGTTATACGATATACGTTATACGTTATACGTTGTACGTTATACGTTATACGTTATACGTTATACGTTATACGTTGTACGTTATACGTTAAACGTTAGACGTTATATGTTATACGTTATACGTTGTACGTTATACGTTATATGTAATATGTAATACGTTATACGTTATACGCCATACGTTATACGTTATACGTTATACGTTATACGTTATACGTTATACGTTATACGTTATGCGTTATACGCTATACGTTATGCGTTATAGGTCATACCTTATACGTGATACGTTATACGTTGTACGTTATACGTTATACGTTATACGTTATACGTTATACGTTATACGTTATACGTTATACGTTAGACGTTATAGGTTATACGTTATACGTTTTACGTTATACGTTATACGTTATACGATATACGTTATACGTTATACGTTATGCGTTATAGGATATACGTTAAACGTTATACGTTATACGTTATACGTTATACGTTATACGTTATACGTTATACGTTATACGTTATACGTTATACGTTATACGTTATACGTTATACGTTATACGTTAAACGTTATACGTTATACGTTATACGTTATACGTTATACGATATACGTTGTACGTTATACGTTATACGATATACGTTGTACGTTATACGTTGTACGTTATACGTTATACGTTATACGTTATACGTTATACGTTATACGTTATACGTTATACGTTATACGTTATACGTTATACGTTATACGTTATACGTTATACGTTATACGTTATACGTTATACGTTATACGTTATACGTTATATGTTACACGTTATACGTTATACGTTATACGTTATACGTTACACGTTATACGTTATACGTTATACGTTATACGTTATACGTTATACGTTATACGTTATACGTTATACGTTATACGTTATACGTTATACGTTATACGTCATACGTTTTACGTTATACGTTATACGTTATACGTTATACGTTATACGTTATACGTTATAGGTTATACGTTATACGTTATACGTTATACGTTATACGTTATACGTTATACGTTATACGTTATACGTTATACGTTATACGTTATACGTTATAAGTTATACGTTATACGTTATACGTTATACGTTATACGTTATACGTTATACGTTATACGTTATACGTTATACGTTATACGGTATACGTTATACGTTATGCGTTATACGTTATACGTTATACGTTATACGTTATACGTTTGACGTTATACGTTATACGGTATACGTTATGCGTTATACGCTATACATTATGCGTTATAGGATATACGTTATGCGTTATAGGATATACGTTATACGTGATACGTTGTACGTTATACGTTATACGTTATACGTTATACGTTATACGTTATATGTTATACGTTATACGTTATACGTTATACGTTATACGTTATACGTTATACGTTATACGTTATACGTTATACGTTATACGTTATACGTTATACGTTATACGTTATACGTTATACGTTATACGTTATACGTTATACGTTATACGTTATACGTTATACGTTATACGTTATACGTTATACGTTATACGTTATACGTTATACGTTATACGTTATACGTTATACGTTATACGTTATACGTTATACTTATACGTTATACGGTATACGTTATACGTTATGCGTTATACGTTATACGTTATACGTTATACGTTATACGTTTGACGTTATACGTTATACGGTATACGTTATGCGTTATACGCTATACATTATGCGTTATAGGATATACGTTATGCGTTATAGGATATACGTTATACGTGATACGTTGTACGTTATACGTTATACTTATACGTTATACGTTATATGTTACACGATATACGTTATACGTTATACGTTATACGTTACACGTTATACGTTATACGTTATACGTTATACGTTATACGTTATACGTTATACGTTATACGTTATACGTTATACGTTATACGTTATACGTTATACGTTATACGTTATACGTTATACGTTATACGTTATACGTTATACGTTATACGTTATAACGTTATACGTTATACGTTATACGTTATATGTTATACGTTATACGTTATACGTTATACGTTATACGTTATACGTTATACGTTATACGTTATACGTTATATGTTACACGTTATACGTTATACGTTATACGTTATACGTTACACGTTATACGTTATACGTTATACGTTATACGTTATACGTTATACGTTATACGTTATACGTTATACGTTATACGTTATACGTTATACGTTATACGTTATACGTTATACGTTATACGTTATACGTTATACGTTATACGTTATACGTTATACGTTATACGTTATACGTTATACGTTATACGGTATACGTTATACGTTATGCGTTATACGTTATACGTTATACGTTATACGTTATACGTTTGACGTTATACGTTATACGGTATACGTTATGCGTTATACGCTATACATTATGCGTTATAGGATATACGTTATGCGTTATAGGATATACGTTATACGTGATACGTTGTACGTTATACGTTATACGTTATACGTTATACGTTATACGTTATACGTTATACGTTCTACGTTATACGTTATACGTTATACGTTATACGTTTTACGTTATACGTTATACGTTATACGTTATACGTTATACGTTATACGTTATACGTTATACGTTATACGTTATACGTTATACGTTATACGTTATACGTTATACGTTATACGTTATACGTTATACGTTATACGTTATACGTTATACGTTATACGTTATACGTTATACGTTATACGTTATACGTTATACGTTATACGTTATACGTTATACGTTATACGTTATACGTTATACGTTATACGTTATACGTTATACGTTATACGTTATACGTTATACGTTATACGTTACACGTTATACGTTACACGTTATACGTTACACGTTATACGTTATACGTTATACGTTATACGTTATACGTTATACGTTATACGTTATACGTTATACGTTATACGTTATACGTTTTACGTTATACGTTATACGTTATACGTTATACGTTATACGTTATACGTTATACGTTATACGTTATACGTTATACGTTATACGTTATACGTTATACGTTATACGTTATACGTTATACGTTATACGTTATACGTTACACGTTATACGTTATACGTTACACGTTATACGTTATACGTTATACGTTATACGTTATACGTTACACGTTATACGTTATACGTTATACGTTATACGTTATACGTTATACGTTATACGTTATACGTTATAGGTTTTACGTTATACGTTATACGTTATACGTTATACGTTATACGTTATACGTTATACGTTATACGTTATATGTTATACGATATACGTTATACGTTATACGTTATACGTTATACGTTATACGTTATACGTTATACGTTATGCGTTATACGCTATACGTTATGCGTTATAGGTCATACTTTATACGTGATACGTCATACGTTATACGTTATACGTTATACGTTATTCGTTATACGTTTTACGTTATACGATATACGTTATACGTTATACGTTATACGTATACGTTATACGTTATACGTTATACGTTATACGTTAAACGTTATACGTTATACGTTATACGTTATACGTTATACGTTATACGTTATACGTTATACGTTAAACGTTATACGTTATACGTAATACGTTATACGATATACGTTATACGTTATACGTTGTACGTTATACGTTATACGTTATACGTTATACGTTATACGTTATACGTTATACGTTGTACGTTATACGTTAAACGTTAGACGTTATATGTTATACGTTATACGTTGTACGTTATACGTTATATGTAATATGTAATACGTTATACGTTATACGCCGTACGTTATACGTTATACGTTATACGTTATACGTTATACGTTATACGTTATACGTTATACGTTATGCGTTATACGCTATACGTTATGCGTTATAGGTCATACCTTATACGTGATATGTCATACGTTATACGTTATACGTTATACGTTATACGTTATACGTTATACGTTATACGTTATACGTTATACGTTATACGTTATACGTTATACGTTACACGTTATACGTTACACGTTATACGTTATACGTTATACGGTATACGTTATACGTTATGCGTTATACGTTATACGTTATACGTTATACGTTATACGTTATACGTTATACGTTATACGTTTTACGTTATACGTTATACGTTATACGTTATACGTTATACGTTATACGTTATACGTTATACGTTATATGTTATACGTTATACGTTATACGTTATACGTTACACGTTATACGTTATACGTTATGCGTTATACGCTATACGTTATGCGTTATAGGTCATACCTTATACGTGATACGTCATTCGTTATACGTTATACGTTATACGTTATTCGTTATACGTTTTACGTTATACGATATACGTTATACGTTATACGTTATACGTTATACGTTATACGTTATACGTTATACGTTATACGTTATACGTTAAACGTTATACGTTATACGTTATACGTTATACGTTATACGTTATACGTTATACGTTATACGTTAAACGTTATACGTTATACGTAATACGTTATACGATATACGTTATACGTTATACGTTGTACGTTATACGTTATACGTTTTACGTTATACGTTATACGTTGTACGTTATACGTTAAACGTTAGACGTTATATGTTATACGTTATACGTTGTACGTTATACGTTATATGTAATATGTAATACGTTATACGTTATACGTTATACGTTATACGTTATACGTTACACGTTATACGTTATACGTTACACGTTATACGTTATACGTTATACGTTATACGTTATACGTTATACGTTATACGTTATACGTTATACGTTATACGTTATACGTTATACGTTATACGTTATACGTTATACGTTATACGTTTTACGTTATACGTTATACGTTATACGTTATACGTTATACGTTATACGTTATATGTTATACGATATACGTTATACGTTATACGTTATACGTTATACGTTATACGTTATTCGTTATACGTTTTACGTTATACGATATACGTTATACGTTATACGTTATACGTTATACGTTATACGTTATACGTTATACGTTATACGTTATACGTTATACGTTATACGTTATACGTTAAACGTTATACGTTATACGTAATACGTTATACGATATACGTTATACGTTGTACGTTGTACGTTATACGTTATACGTTTTACGTTATACGTTATACGTTGTACGTTATACGTTAAACGTTAGACGTTATATGTTATACGTTATACGTTGTACGTTATACGTTATATGTAATATGTAATACGTTATACGTTATACGTTATACGTTATACGTTATACGTTACACGTTATACGTTATACGTTACACGTTATACGTTATACGTTATACGTTATACGTTATACGTTATACGTTATACGTTATACGTTATACGTTATACGTTATACGTTATACGTTATACGTTATACGTTATACGTTATACGTTTTACGTTATACGTTATACGTTATACGTTATACGTTATACGTTATACGTTATATGTTATACGATATACGTTATACGTTATACGTTATACGTTATACGTTATACGTTATACGTTATACGTTATGCGTTATACGCTATACGTTATGCGTTATAGGTCATACCTTATACGTGATACGTCATACGTTATACGTTATACGTTATACGTTATTCGTTATACGTTTTACGTTATACGATATACGTTATACGTTATACGTTATACGTTATACGTTATACGTTATACGTTATACGTTATACGTTAAACGTTATACGTTATACGTTATACGTTATACGTTATACGTTATACGTTATACGTTATACGTTATACGTTAAACGTTATACGTTATACGTAATACGTTATACGATATACGTTATACGTTATACGTTGTACGTTATACGTTATACGTTATACGTTATACGTTATACGTTATACGTTGTACGTTATACGTTAAACGTTAGACGTTATATGTTATACGATATACGTTATACGTTATACGTTGTACGTTATACGTTAAACGTTAGACGTTATATGTTATACGTTATACGTTGTACGTTATACGTTATATGTAATATGTAATACGTTATACGTTATACGTTATACGTTATACGTTACACGTTATACGTTATACGTTACACGTTATACGTTATACGTTATACGTTATACGTTATACGTTACACGTTATACGGTATACGTTATGCGTTATACGCTATACATTATGCGTTATAGGATATACGTTATGCGTTATAGGATATACGTTATACGTGATACGTTGTACGTTATACGTTATACGTTATACGTTATACGTTATACGTTATACGTTCTACGTTATACGTTATACGTTATACGTTATACGTTATACGTTATACGTTATACGTTATACGTTATACGTTATACGTTATACGTTATACGTTATACGTTATACGTTATACGTTATACGTTATACGTTATACGTTATACGGTATACGTTATACGTTATACGTTATACGTTATACGTTATACGTTATACGTTATACGTTATACGTTATACGTTATACGTTATACGTTATACGTTATACGTTATACGTTATACGTTATACGTTATACGTTATACGTTATACGTTATACGTTATACGTTACACGTTATACGTTATACGTTATACGTTATACGTTATACGTTATACGTTATACGTTATACGTTATACGTTATACGTTATACGTTATACGTTATACGTTTTACGTTATACGTTATACGTTATACGTTATACGTTATACGTTATACGTTATACGTTATACGTTATATGTTATACGTTATACGTTATACGTTATACGTTATACGTTATACGCTATACGTTATACGTTATACGTTATACGTTATACGTTATACGTTATACGTTATACGTTATACGTTATACGTTATACGTTATACGTTTTACGTTATACGTTATACGTTATACGTTATACGTTGTACGTTATACGTTAAACGTTAGACGTTATATGTTATACGTTATACGTTGTACGTTATACGTTATATGTAATATGTAATACGTTATACGTTATACGTTATACGTTATACGTTATACGTTACACGTTATACGTTATACGTTACACGTTATACGTTATACGTTATACGTTATACGTTATACGTTATACGTTATACGTTATACGTTATACGTTATACGTTATACGTTATACGTTATACGTTATACGTTATACGTTTTACGTTATACGTTATACGTTATACGTTATACGTTATACGTTATACGTTATACGTTATACGTTATATGTTATACGATATACGTTATACGTTATACGTTATACGTTATATGTTATACGTTATACGTTATACGTTATACGTTACACGTTATACGTTATACGTTATGCGTTATACGCTATACGTTATGCGTTATAGGTCATACCTTATACGTGATACGTCATACGTTATACGTTATACGTTATACGTTATTCGTTATACGTTTTACGTTATACGATATACGTTATACGTTATACGTTATACGTTATACGTTATACGTTATACGTTATACGTTATACGTTATACGTTAAACGTTATACGTTATACGTTATACGTTATACGTTATACGTTATACGTTATACGTTATACGTTAAACGTTATACGTTATACGTAATACGTTATACGATATACGTTATACGTTATACGTTGTACGTTATACGTTATACGTTTTACGTTATACGTTATACGTTGTACGTTATACGTTAAACGTTAGACGTTATATGTTATACGTTATACGTTGTACGTTATACGTTATATGTAATATGTAATACGTTATACGTTATACGTTATACGTTATACGTTATACGTTACACGTTATACGTTATACGTTACACGTTATACGTTATACGTTATACGTTATACGTTATACGTTATACGTTATACGTTATACGTTATACGTTATACGTTATACGTTATACGTTATACGTTATACGTTTTACGTTATACGTTATACGTTATACGTTATACGTTATACGTTATACGTTATATGTTATACGATATACGTTATACGTTATACGTTATACGTTATACGTTATACGTTATACGTTATGCGTTATACGCTATACGTTATGCGTTATAGGTCATACCTTATACGTGATACGTCATACGTTATACGTTATACGTTATACGTTATTCGTTATACGTTTTACGTTATACGATATACGTTATACGTTATACGTTATACGTTATACGTTATACGTTATACGTTATACGTTATACGTTAAACGTTATACGTTATACGTCATACGTTATACGTTATACGTTATACGTTATACGTTATACGTTATACGTTATACGTTATACGTTATACGTTATACGTTAAACGTTATACGTTATACGTTATACGTTATACGTTAAACGTTATACGTTATACGTAATACGTTATGCGATATACGTTATACGTTATACGTTGTACGTTATACGTTAAACGTTAGACGTTATATGTTATACGTTATACGTTGTACGTTATACGTTATATGTAATATGTAATACGTTATACGTTATACGTTATACGTTATACGTTACACGTTATACGTTATACGTTACACGTTATACGTTATACGTTATACGTTATACGTTATACGTTATACGTTATACGTTATACGTTATACGTTATACGTTATACGTTATACGTTATACGTTATACGTTATACGTTATATGTTATACGATATACGTTATACGTTATACGTTATACGTTATACGTTATACGTTATACGTTATGCGTTATACGCTATACGTTATGCGTTATAGGTCATACCTTATACGTGATACGTCATACGTTATACGTTATACGTTATACGTTATTCGTTATACGTTTTACGTTATACGATATACGTTATACGTTATACGTTATACGTTATACGTTATACGTTATACGTTATACGTTATACGTTAAACGTTATACGTTATACGTTATACGTTATACGTTATACGTTATACGTTATACGTTATACGTTAAACGTTATACGTTATACGTTATACGATATACGTTGTACGTTATACGTTATACGTTATACGTTATACGTTATACGTTATACGTTATACGTTATACGTTATACGTTATACGTTATATGTTATACGTTATACGTTATACGTTATACGTTATACGTTATACGCTATACGTTATACGTTATACGTTATACGTTATACGTTATACGTTATACGTTATACGTTATACGTTATACGTTATACGCTATACGTTATACGTTATACGTTATACGTTATACGTTATACGTTATACGTTATACGTTATACGTTATACGTTATACGTTATACGTTTTACGTTATACGTTATACGTTATACGTTATACGTTGTACGTTATACGTTAAACGTTAGACGTTATATGTTATACGTTATACGTTGTACGTTATACGTTATATGTAATATGTAATACGTTATACGTTATACGTTATACGTTATACGTTATACGTTACACGTTATACGTTATACGTTACACGTTATACGTTATACGTTATACGTTATACGTTATACGTTATACGTTATACGTTATACGTTATACGTTATACGTTATACGTTATACGTTATACGTTATACGTTATACGTTTTACGTTATACGTTATACGTTATACGTTATACGTTATACGTTATACGTTATACGTTATACGTTATATGTTATACGATATACGTTATACGTTATACGTTATACGTTATATGTTATACGTTATACGTTATACGTTATACGTTACACGTTATACGTTATACGTTATGCGTTATACGCTATACGTTATGCGTTATAGGTCATACCTTATACGTGATACGTCATACGTTATACGTTATACGTTATACGTTATTCGTTATACGTTTTACGTTATACGATATACGTTATACGTTATACGTTATACGTTATACGTTATACGTTATACGTTATACGTTATACGTTATACGTTAAACGTTATACGTTATACGTTATACGTTATACGTTATACGTTATACGTTATACGTTATACGTTAAACGTTATACGTTATACGTAATACGTTATACGATATACGTTATACGTTATACGTTGTACGTTATACGTTATACGTTTTACGTTATACGTTATACGTTGTACGTTATACGTTAAACGTTAGACGTTATATGTTATACGTTATACGTTGTACGTTATACGTTATATGTAATATGTAATACGTTATACGTTATACGTTATACGTTATACGTTATACGTTACACCTTATACGTTATACGTTACACGTTATACGTTATACGTTATACGTTATACGTTATACGTTATACGTTATACGTTATACGTTATACGTTATACGTTATACGTTATACGTTATACGTTATACGTTTTACGTTATACGTTATACGTTATACGTTATACGTTATACGTTATACGTTATATGTTATACGATATACGTTATACGTTATACGTTATACGTTATACGTTATACGTTATACGTTATGCGTTATACGCTATACGTTATGCGTTATAGGTCATACCTTATACGTGATACGTCATACGTTATACGTTATACGTTATACGTTATACGTTATACGTTATACGTTATACGTTATACGTTATACGTTATACGTTATACGTTATACGTTAAACGTTATACGTTATACGTTATACGTTATACGTTAAACGTTATACGTTATACGTAATACGTTATGCGATATACGTTATACGTTATACGTTGTACGTTATACGTTAAACGTTAGACGTTATATGTTATACGTTATACGTTGTACGTTATACGTTATATGTAATATGTAATGCGTTATACGTTATACGTTATACGTTATACGTTACACGTTATACGTTATACGTTACACGTTATACGTTATACGTTATACGTTATACGTTATACGTTATACGTTATACGTTATACGTTATACGTTATACGTTATACGTTATACGTTATACGTTATACGTTATACGTTTTACGTTATACGTTATACGTTATACGTTATACGTTATGCGTTATACGCTATACGTTATGCGTTATAGGTCATACCTTATACGTGATACGTCATACGTTATACGTTATACGTTATACGTTATTCGTTATACGTTTTACGTTATACGTTTTACGTTATACGATATACGTTATACGTTATACGTTATACGTTATACGTTATACATTATACGTTATACGTTATACGTTAAACGTTATACGTTATACGTTATACGTTATACGTTATACGTTATACGTTATACGTTATACGTTACACGTTATACGTTATACGTTACACGTTATACGTTATACGTTATACGTTATACGTTATACGTTATACGTTATACGTTATACGTTATACGTTATACGTTATACGTTATACGTTATACGTTATACGTTATACGTTTTACGTTATACGTTATACGTTATACGTTATACGTTATACGTTATACGTTATACGTTATACGTTATATGTTATACGATATACGTTATACGTTATACGTTATACGTTATATGTTATACGTTATACGTTATACGTTATACGTTACACGTTATACGTTATACGTTATGCGTTATACGCTATACGTTATGCGTTATAGGTCATACCTTATACGTGATACGTCATACGTTATACGTTATACGTTATACGTTATTCGTTATACGTTTTACGTTATACGATATACGTTATACGTTATACGTTATACGTTATACGTTATACGTTATACGTTATACGTTATACGTTAAACGTTATACGTTATACGTTATACGTTATACGTTATACGTTATACGTTATACGTTATACGTTAAACGTTATACGTTATACGTAATACGTTATACGATATACGTTATACGTTATACGTTGTACGTTATACGTTATACGTTTTACGTTATACGTTATACGTTGTACGTTATACGTTAAACGTTAGACGTTATATGTTATACGTTATACGTTGTACGTTATACGTTATATGTAATATGTAATACGTTATACGTTATACGTTATACGTTATACGTTATACGTTACACGTTATACGTTATACGTTACACGTTATACGTTATACGTTATACGTTATACGTTATACGTTATACGTTATACGTTATACGTTATACGTTATACGTTATACGTTATACGTTATACGTTATACGTTATACGTTTTACGTTATACGTTATACGTTATACGTTATACGTTATACGTTATACGTTATACGTTATACGTTATACGTTAAACGTTATACGTTATACGTAATACGTTATACGATATACGTTATACGTTATACGTTGTACGTTATACGTTATACGTTATACGTTATACGTTATACGTTATACGTTATACGTTATATGTTATACGTTATACGTTATACGTTATACGTTATACGTTATACGCTATACGTTATACGTTATACGTTATACGTTATACGTTATACGTTATACGTTATACGTTATACGTTATACGTTATACGTTATACGTTTTACGTTATACGTTATACGTTATACGTTATACGTTGTACGTTATACGTTAAACGTTAGACGTTATATGTTATACGTTATACGTTGTACGTTATACGTTATATGTAATATGTAATACGTTATACGTTATACGTTATACGTTATACGTTATACGTTACACGTTATACGTTATACGTTACACGTTATACGTTATACGTTATACGTTATACGTTATACGTTATACGTTATACGTTATACGTTATACGTTATACGTTATACGTTATACGTTATACGTTATACGTTATACGTTTTACGTTATACGTTATACGTTATACGTTATACGTTATACGTTATACGTTATACGTTATACGTTATATGTTATACGATATACGTTATACGTTATACGTTATACGTTATATGTTATACGTTATACGTTATACGTTATACGTTACACGTTATACGTTATACGTTATGCGTTATACGCTATACGTTATGCGTTATAGGTCATACCTTATACGTGATACGTCATACGTTATACGTTATACGTTATACGTTATTCGTTATACGTTTTACGTTATACGATATACGTTATACGTTATACGTTATACGTTATACGTTATACGTTATACGTTATACGTTATACGTTAAACGTTATACGTTATACGTTATACGTTATACGTTATACGTTATACGTTATACGTTATACGTTAAACGTTATACGTTATACGTAATACGTTATACGATATACGTTATACGTTATACGTTGTACGTTATACGTTATACGTTTTACGTTATACGTTATACGTTGTACGTTATACGTTAAACGTTAGACGTTATATGTTATACGTTATACGTTGTACGTTATACGTTATATGTAATATGTAATACGTTATACGTTATACGTTATACGTTATACGTTATACGTTACACGTTATACGTTATACGTTACACGTTATACGTTATACGTTATACGTTATACGTTATACGTTATACGTTATACGTTATACGTTATACGTTATACGTTATACGTTATACGTTATACGTTATACGTTATACGTTTTACGTTATACGTTATACGTTATACGTTATACGTTATACGTTATACGTTATACGTTATACGTTATACGTTAAACGTTATACGTTATACGTAATACGTTATACGATATACGTTATACGTTATACGTTGTACGTTATACGTTATACGTTATACGTTATACGTTATACGTTACACGTTATACGTTATACGTTACACGTTATACGTTATACGTTATACGTTATACGTTATACGTTATACGATATACGTTATACGTTATACGTTGTACGTTATACGTTATACGTTATATGTTATACGATATACGTTATACGTTATACGTTATACGTTATACGTTATACGTTATACGTTATACGTTATGCGTTATACGCTATACGTTATGCGTTATAGGTCATACCTTATACGTGATACGTCATACGTTATACGTTATACGTTATACGTTATTCGTTATACGTTTTACGTTATACGATATACGTTATACGTTATACGTTATACGTTATACGTTATACGTTATACGTTATACGTTATACGTTAAACGTTATACGTTATACGTTATACGTTATACGTTATACGTTATACGTTATACGTTATACGTTAAACGTTATACGTTATACGTAATACGTTATACGATATACGTTATACGTTATACGTTGTACGTTATACGTTATACGTTATACGTTATACGTTATACGTTATACGTTGTACATTATACGTTAAACGTTAGACGTTATATGTTATACGTTATACGTTGTACGTTATACGTCATATGTAATATGTAATACGTTATACGTTATACGCCATACGTTATACGTTATACGTTATACGTTATACGTTATACGTTATACGTTATGCGTTATACGCTATACGTTATGCGTTATAGGTCATACCTTATACGTGATATGTCATACGTTATACGTTATACGTTATACGTTATACGTTATACGTTATACGTTATACGTTATACGTTATACGTTATACGTTATACGTTATACGTTATACGTTATACGTTATACGTTATACGTTATACGTTATACGTTATACGTTATACGTTATACGTTATACGTTATACGTTATACGTTATACGTTATACGTTATACGTTATACGTTATACGTTATACGTTATACGTTATACGTTATACGTTATACGTTATACGTTATACGTTATACGTTATACGTTATACGTTATACGTTATACGTTATACGTTATACGGTATACGTTATACGTTATGCGTTATACGTTATACGTTATACGTTATACGTTATACGTTTGACGTTATACGTTATACGTTATACGTTATACGTTATACGTTATACGTTATACGTTAAACGTTATACGTTATACGTAATACGTTATACGATATACGTTATACGTTATACGTTGTACGTTATACGTTAAACGTTAGACGTTATATGTTATACGTTATACGTTGTACGTTATACGTTATATGTAATATGTAATACGTTATACGTTATACGTTATACGTTATACGTTACACGTTATACGTTATACGTTACACGTTATACGTTATACGTTATACGTTATACGTTATACGTTATACGTTATACGTTATACGTTATACGTTATACGTTATACGTTATACGTTATACGTTATACGTTTTACGTTATACGTTATACGTTATACGTTATACGTTATACGTTATACGTTATACGTTATACGTTATATGTTATACGATATACGTTATACGTTATACGTTATACGTTATACGTTATACGTTATACGTTATGCGTTATACGCTATACGTTATGCGTTATAGGTCATACCTTATACGTGATACGTCATACGTTATACGTTATACGTTATACGTTATTCGTTATACGTTTTACGTTATACGATATACGTTATACGTTATACGTTATACGTTATACGTTATACGTTATACGTTATACGTTATACGTTAAACGTTATACGTTATACGTTATACGTTATACGTTATACGTTATACGTTATACGTTATACGTTAAACGTTATACGTTATACGTTATACGATATACGTTGTACGTTATACGTTGTACGTTATACGTTATACGTTATACGTTATACGTTATACGTTATACGTTATACGTTATACGTTATACGTTATACGTTATACGTTATACGTTATACGTTATACGTTATACGTTATACGTTATACGTTATACGTTATACGTTATACGTTATACGTTACACGTTATACGTTATACGTTATACGTTATACGTTATACGTTATACGTTATATGTTACACGTTATACGTTATACGTTATACGTTATACGTTATACGTTATACGTTATACGTTATACGTTATACGTTATACGTTATACGTTATACGTTATACGTTATACGTTATACGTTATACGTTATACGTTATACGTTATACGTTATACGTTATACGTTATACGTTATACGTTATACGTTATACGTTATACGTTATACGTTATACGTTATACGTTATACGTTATACGTTAAACGTTATACGTTATACGTTATACGATATACGTTGTACGTTATACGTTGTACGTTATACGTTATACGTTATACGTTATACGTTATACGTTATACGTTATACGTTATACGTTATACGTTATACGTTATACGTTATACGTTATACGTTATACGTTATACGTTATACGTTATACGTTATACGTTATACGTTATACGTTATACGTTATACGTTACACGTTATACGTTATACGTTATACGTTATACGTTATACGTTATACGTTATACGTTACACGTTATACGTTATACGTTATACGTTATACGTTATACGTTATACGTTATATGTTACACGTTATATGTTACACGTTATACGTTATACGTTATACGTTATACGTTATACGTTATACGTTATACGTTATACGTTATACGTTATACGTTATACGTTATACGTTATACGTTATACGTTATACGTTATACGTTATACGTTATACGTTATACGTTATACGTTATACGTTATACGTTATACGTTATACGTTATACGTTATACGTTGTACGTTATACGTTAAACGTTAGACGTTATATGTTATACGTTATACGTTGTACGTTATACGTTATACGTTATACGTTATACGTAATATGTAATACGTTATACGTTATACGTTATACGTTATACGTTACACGTTACGCGTTATACGTTACACGTTATACGTTATACGTTATACGTTATACGTTATACGTTATACGTTATACGTTATACGTTATACGTTATACGTTATACGTTATACGTTATACGTTATACGTTATACGTTATACGTTTTACGTTATACGTTATACGTTATACGTTATACGTTATACGTTATACGTTATATGTTATACGATATACGTTATACGTTATACGTTATACGTTATACGTTATACGTTATACGTTATGCGTTATACGCTATACGTTATGCGTTATACGTTATACGTTATGCGTTATACGCTATACGTTATGCGTTATAGGTCATACCTTATACGTGATACGTCATACGTTATACGTTATACGTTATACGTTATTCGTTATACGTTTTACGTTATACGATATACGTTATACGTTATACGTTATACGTTATACGTTATACGTTATACGTTATACGTTATACGTTATACGTTATACGTTATACGTTAAACGTTATACGTTATACGTTATACGTTATACGTTATACGTTATACGTTATACGTTATACGTTAAACGTTATACGTTATACGTTGTACGTTATACGTTAAACGTTAGACGTTATATGTTATACGTTATACGTTGTACGTTATACGTTATACGTAATATGTAATACGTTATACGTTATACGTTATACGTTATACGTTACACGTTACGCGTTATACGTTACACGTTATACGTTATACGTTATACGTTATACGTTATACGTTATACGTTATACGTTATACGTTATACGTTATACGTTATACGTTATACGTTATACGTTATACGTTATACGTTATACGTTATACGTTTTACGTTATACGTTATACGTTATACGTTATACGTTATACGTTATACGTTATATGTTATACGATATACGTTATACGTTATACGTTATACGTTATACGTTATACGTTATACGTTATGCGTTATACGCTATACGTTATGCGTTATACGTTATACGTTATGCGTTATACGCTATACGTTATGCGTTATAGGTCATACCTTATACGTGATACGTCATACGTTATACGTTATACGTTATACGTTATTCGTTATACGTTTTACGTTATACGATATACGTTATACGTTATACGTTATACGTTATACGTTATACGTTATACGTTATACGTTATACGTTAAACGTTATACGTTATACGTTATACGTTATACGTTATACGTTATACGTTATACGTTATACGTTAAACGTTATACGTTATACGTAATACGTTATACGATATACGTTATACGTTATACGTTGTACGTTATACGTTATACGTTATACGTTATACGTTATACGTTGTACGTTATACGTTAAACGTTAGACGTTATATGTTATACGTTATACGTTGTACGTTATACGTTATATGTAATATGTAATACGTTATACGTTATACGTTATACGTTATACGTTACACGTTATACGTTATACGTTATACGTTATATGTTATACGATATACGTTATACGTTATACGTTATACGTTATACGTTATACGTTATACGTTATGCGTTATACGCTATACGTTATGCGTTATAGGTCATACCTTATACGTTATACGCCATACGTTATACGTTATACGTTATACGTTATACGTTATACGTTATACGTTATGCGTTATACGCTATACGTTATGCGTTATAGGTCATACCTTATACGTGATATGTCATACGTTATACGTTATACGTTATACGTTATATGTTATACGTTATACGTTATACGTTATACGTTATACGTTATACGTTATACGTTATACGTTATACGTTATACGTTATACGTTATACGTTATACGTTATACGTTATACGTTATACGTTATACGTTATACGTTATACGTTATACGTTATACGTTATACGTTATACGTTATACGTTATACGTTATACGTTATACGTTATACGTTATACGTTATACGTTATACGTTATACGTTATACGTTATACGTTATACGTTATACGGTATACGTTATACGTTATGCGTTATACGTTATACGTTATACGTTATACGTTATACGTTTGACGTTATACGTTATACGTTATACGTTATACGTTATACGTTATACGTTATACGTTAAACGTTATACGTTATACGTAATACGTTATACGATATACGTTATACGTTATACGTTGTACGTTATACGTTAAACGTTAGACGTTATATGTTATACGTTATACGTTGTACGTTATACGTTATATGTAATATGTAATACGTTATACGTTATACGTTATACGTTATACGTTACACGTTATACGTTATACGTTACACGTTATACGTTATACGTTATACGTTATACGTTATACGTTATACGTTATACGTTATACGTTATACGTTATACGTTATACGTTATACGTTATACGTTATACGTTTTACGTTATACGTTATACGTTATACGTTATACGTTATACGTTATACGTTATACGTTAAACGTTATACGTTATACGTAATACGTTATACGATATACGTTATACGTTATACGTTATACGTTGTACGTTATACGTTATACGTTATACGTTATACGTTATACGTTGTACGTTATACGTTAAACGTTAGACGTTATATGTTATACGTTATACGTTGTACGTTATACGTTATATGTAATATGTAATACGTTATACGTTATACGCCATACGTTATACGTTATACGTTATACGTTATACGTTATACGTTATACGTTATATGTTATACGATATACGTTATACGTTATACGTTATACGTTATACGTTATACGTTATACGTTATGCGTTATACGCTATACGTTATGCGTTATAGGTCATACCTTATACGTGATACGTCATACGTTATACGTTATACGTTATACGTTATTCGTTATACGTTTTACGTTATACGATATACGTTATACGTTATACGTTATACGTTATACGTTATACGTTATACGTTATACGTTATACGTTAAACGTTATACGTTATACGTTATACGTTATACGTTATACGTTATACGTTATACGTTATACGTTAAACGTTATACGTTATACGTTATACGATATACGTTGTACGTTATACGTTGTACGTTATACGTTATACGTTATACGTTATACGTTATACGTTATACGTTATACGTTATACGTTATACGTTATACGTTATACGTTATACGTTATACGTTATACGTTATACGTTATACGTTATACGTTATACGTTATACGTTATACGTTATACGTTATACGTTATACGTTATATGTTACACGTTATACGTTATACGTTATACGTTATACGTTATACGTTATACGTTATACGTTATACGTTATACGTTATACGTTATACGTTATACGTTATACGTTATACGTTATACGTTATACGTTATACGTTATACGTTATACGTTATACGTTATACGTTATACGTTATACGTTATACGTTATACGTTATACGTTATACGTTATACGTTATACGTTATACGTTATACGTTATACGTTATACGTTATACGTTATACGTTATACGTTATACGTTATACGTTATACGTTATACGTTATACGTTATACGTTAAACGTTAGACGTTATACGTTATACGTTATACGTTGTACGTTATACGTTATACGTTATACGTTTGACGTTATACGTTATACGTTATACGTTATACGTTATACGTTATACGTTATACGTTATACGTTAAACGTTATACGTTATACGTAATACGTTATACGATATACGTTATACGTTATACGTTGTACGTTATACGTTAAACGTTAGACGTTATATGTTATACGTTATACGTTATACGTTATACGTTATACGTTATACGTTATACGTTATACGTTAAACGTTATACGTTATACGTAATACGTTATACGATATACGTTATACGTTATACGTTGTACGTTATACGTTATACGTTATACGCTATACGTTATACGTTATACGTTGTACGTTATACGTTAAACGTTAGACGTTATATGTTATACGTTATACGTTGTACGTTATACGTTATATGTAATATGTAATACGTTATACGTTATACGCCATACGTTATACGTTATACGTTATACGTTATACGTTATACGTTATACGTTATGCGTTATACGCTTTACGTTATGCGTTATGGGTCATACCTTATACGTGATATGTCATACGTTATACGTTATACGTTATACGTTATACGTTATACGTTATACGTTATACGTTATACGTTATACGTTATACGTTATAAGTTATACGTTATACGTTATACGTTATACGTTATACGTTATACGTTATACGTTATACGTTATACGTTATACGTTATACGTTATACGTTATACGTTATACGTTATACGTTATACGTTATACGTTATACGTTATACGTTATACGTTATACGTTATACGTTATACGTTATACGTTATACGTTATACGTTATACGTTATACGTTATACGGTATACGTTATACGTTATGCGTTATACGTTATACGTTATACGTTATACGTTATACGTTTGACGTTATACGTTATACGTTATACGTTATACGTTATACGTTATACGTTATACGTTAAACGTTATACGTTATACGTAATACGTTATACGATATACGTTATACGTTATACGTTGTACGTTATACGTTAAACGTTAGACGTTATATGTTATACGTTATACGTTGTACGTTATACGTTATATGTAATATGTAATACGTTATACGTTATACGTTATACGTTATACGTTACACGTTATACGTTATACGTTACACGTTATACGTTATACGTTATACGTTATACGTTATACGTTATACGTTATACGTTATACGTTATACGTTATACGTTATACGTTATACGTTATACGTTATACGTTTTACGTTATACGTTATACGTTATACGTTATACGTTATACGTTATACGTTATACGTTATACGTTATATGTTATACGATATACGTTATACGTTATACGTTATACGTTATACGTTATACGTTATACGTTATGCGTTATACGCTATACGTTATGCGTTATAGGTCATACCTTATACGTGATACGTCATACGTTATACGTTATACGTTATACGTTATTCGTTATACGTTTTACGTTATACGATATACGTTATACGTTATACGTTATACGTTATACGTTATACGTTATACGTTATACGTTATACGTTAAACGTTATACGTTATACGTTATACGTTATACGTTATACGTTATACGTTATACGTTATACGTTATACGTTATACGTTAAACGTTATACGTTATACGTTATACGATATACGTTGTACGTTATACGTTGTACGTTATACGTTATACGTTATACGTTATACGTTATACGTTATACGTTATACGTTATACGTTATACGTTATACGTTATACGTTATACGTTATACGTTATACGTTATACGTTATACGTTATACGTTATACGTTATACGTTATACGTTATACGTTATACGTTATACGTTATACGTTACACGTTATACGTTACACGTTACACGTTACACGTTACACGTTATACGTTACACGTTATACGTTACACGTTATACGTTATACGTTATACGTTATACGTTATACGTTATACGTTATACGTTATACGTTATACGTTATACGTTATACGTTATACGTTATACGTTATACGTTATACGTTATACGTTATACGTTATACGTTATACGTTATACGTTATACGTTATACGTTATACGTTATACGTTATACGTTATACGTTATACGTTATACGTTATACGTTATACGTTATACGTTATACGTTATACGTTATACGTTATACGTTATACGTTATACGTTATACGTTATACGTTATACGTTATACGTTATACGTTATACGTTATACGGTATACGTTATACGTTATGCGTTATACGTTATACGTTATACGTTATACGTTATACGTTTGACGTTATACGTTATACGGTATACGTTATGCGTTATACGCTATACATTATGCGTTATAGGATATACGTTATGCGTTATAGGATATACGTTATACGTGATACGTTGTACGTTATACGTTATACGTTATACGTTATACGTTATACGTTATACGTTCTACGTTATACGTTATACGTTATACTTTATACGTTATACGTTATACGTTATACGTTATACGTTATACGTTATACGTTATACGTTATACGGTATACGTTATACGTTATACGTTATACGTTATACGTTATACGTTATACGTTATACGTTATACGTTATACGTTATACGTTATACGTTATACGTTATACGTTATACGTTATACGTTATACGTTATACGTTATACGTTATACGTTATACGTTATACGTTACACGTTATACGTTACACGTTATACGTTACACGTTATACGTTATACGTTATACGTTATACGTTATACGTTATACGTTATACGTTATACGTTATACGTTATACGTTATACGTTATACGTTATACGTTTTACGTTATACGTTATACGTTATACGTTATACGTTATACGTTATACGTTATACGTTATACGTTATACGTTATACGTTATACGTTATACGTTATACGTTATACGTTATACGCTATACGTTATACGTTATACGTTATACGTTATACGTTATACGTTACACGTTATACGTTATACGTTATACGTTATACGTTATACGTTTTACGTTATACGTTATACGTTATACGTTATACGTTGTACGTTATACGTTAAACGTTAGACGTTATATGTTATACGTTATACGTTGTACGTTATACGTTATATGTAATATGTAATACGTTATACGTTATACGTTATACGTTATACGTTACACGTTATACGTTATACGTTACACGTTATACGTTATACGTTATACGTTATACGTTATACGTTATACGTTATACGTTATACGTTATACGTTATACGTTATACGTTATACGTTATACGTTTTACGTTATACGTTATACGTTATACGTTATACGTTATACGTTATACGTTATACGTTATACGTTATATGTTATACGATATACGTTATACGTTATACATTATACGTTATACGTTATACGTTATACGTTATGCGTTATACGCTATACGTTATGCGTTATAGGTCATACTTTATACGTGATACGTCATACGTTATACGTTATACGTTATACGTTATTCGTTATACGTTTTACGTTATACGATATACGTTATACGTTATACGTTATACGTTATACGTTATACGTTATACGTTATACGTTATACGTTAAACGTTATACGTTATACGTTATACGTTATACGTTATACGTTATACGTTATACGTTATACGTTAAACGTTATACGTTATACGTAATACGTTATACGATATACGTTATACGTTATACGTTGTACGTTATACGTTATACGTTATACGTTATACGTTATACGTTGTACGTTATACGTTAAACGTTAGACGTTATATGTTATACGTTATACGTTGTACGTTATACGTTATATGTAATATGTAATACGTTATACGTTATACGCCATACGTTATACGTTCTACGTTATACGTTATACGTTATACGTTATACGTTATGCGTTATACGCTATACGTTATGCGTTATAGGTCATACCTTATACGTGATATGTCATACGTTATACGTTATACGTTATACGTTATACGTTATACGTTATACGTTATACGTTATACGTTATACGTTAAACGTTATACGTTATACGTAATACGTTATACGATATACGTTATACGTTATACGTTGTACGTTATACGTTAAACGTTAGACGTTATATGTTATACGTTATACGTTATACGTTATACGTTATACGTTATACGTTATACGTTATACGTTAAACGTTATACGTTATACGTAATACGTTATACGATATACGTTATACGTTATACGTTGTACGTTATACGTTATACGTTATACGCTATACGTTATACGTTATACGTTGTACGTTATACGTTAAACGTTAGACGTTATATGTTATACGTTATACGTTGTACGTTATACGTTATATGTAATATGTAATACGTTATACGTTATACGCCATACGTTATACGTTATACGTTATACGTTATACGTTATACGTTATACGTTATGCGTTATACGCTTTACGTTATGCGTTATGGGTCATACCTTATACGTGATATGTCATACGTTATACGTTATACGTTATACGTTATACGTTATACGTTATACGTTATACGTTATACGTTATACGTTATACGTTATAAGTTATACGTTATACGTTATACGTTATACGTTATACGTTATACGTTATACGTTATACGTTATACGTTATACGTTATACGTTATACGTTATACGTTATACGTTATACGTTATACGTTATACGTTATACGTTATACGTTATACGTTATACGTTATACGTTATACGTTATACGTTATACGTTATACGTTATACGTTATACGTTATACGGTATACGTTATACGTTATGCGTTATACGTTATACGTTATACGTTATACGTTATACGTTTGACGTTATACGTTATACGTTATACGTTATACGTTATACGTTATACGTTATACGTTAAACGTTATACGTTATACGTAATACGTTATACGATATACGTTATACGTTATACGTTGTACGTTATACGTTAAACGTTAGACGTTATATGTTATACGTTATACGTTGTACGTTATACGTTATATGTAATATGTAATACGTTATACGTTATACGTTATACGTTATACGTTATACGTTATACGTTATACGTTAAACGTTATACGTTATACGTAATACGTTATACGATATACGTTATACGTTATACGTTGTACGTTATACGTTATACGTTATACGTTATACGTTATACGTTGTACGTTATACGTTAAACGTTAGACGTTATATGTTATACGTTATACGTTGTACGTTATACGTTATATGTAATATGTAATACGTTATACGTTATACGCCATACGTTATACGTTCTACGTTATACGTTATACGTTATACGTTATACGTTATGCGTTATACGCTATACGTTATGCGTTATAGGTCATACCTTATACGTGATATGTCATACGTTATACGTTATACGTTATACGTTATACGTTATACGTTATACGTTATACGTTATACGTTATACGTTATACGTTATACGTTATACGTTACACGTTATACGTCACACGTTATACGTTATACGTTATACGTTATACGTTATACGTTATGCGTTATACGTTATACGTTATACGTTATACGTTATATGTTATACGTTATACGTTTTACGTTATACGTTATACGTTATACGTTATACGTTATACGTTATACGTTATACGTTATACGTTATATCTTATACGTTATACGTTATACGTTATACGTTACACGTTATACGTTATACGTTATGCGTTATACGCTATACGTTATGCGTTATAGGTCATACCTTATACGTGATACGTCATACGTTATACGTTATACGTTATACGTTATTCGTTATACGTTTTACGTTATACGATATACGTTATACGTTATACGTTATACGTTATACGTTATACGTTATACGTTATACGTTATACGTTATACGTTAAACGTTATACGTTATACGTTATACGTTATACGTTATACGTTATACGTTATACGTTATACGTTATACGTTAAACGTTATACGTTATACGTAATACGTTATACGATATACGTTATACGTTATACGTTGTACGTTATACGTTATACGTTTTACGTTATACGTTATACGTTGTACGTTATACGTTAAACGTTAGACGTTATATGTTATACGTTATACGTTGTACGTTATACGTTATATGTAATATGTAATACGTTATACGTTATACGTTATACGTTATACGTTACACGTTATACGTTATACGTTACACGTTATACGTTATACGTTATACGTTATACGTTATACGTTATACGTTATACGTTATACGTTATACGTTATACGTTATACGTTATACGTTATACGTTATACGTTTTACGTTATACGTTATACGTTATACGTTATACGTTATACGTTATACGTTATACGTTATACGTTATATGTTATACGATATACGTTATACGTTATACGTTATACGTTATACGTTATACGTTATACGTTATGCGTTATACGCTATACGTTATGCGTTATAGGTCATACCTTATACGTGATACGTCATACGTTATACGTTATACGTTATACGTTATTCGTTGTACGTTTTACGTTATACGATATACGTTATACGTTATACGTTATACGTTATACGTTATACGTTATACGTTATACGTTATACGTTAAACGTTATACGTTATACGTTATACGTTATACGTTATACGTTATACGTTATACGTTATACGTTAAACGTTATACGTTATACGTAATACGTTATACGATATACGTTATACGTTATACGTTGTACGTTATACGTTATACGTTATACGTTATACGTTATACGTTGTACGTTATACGTTAAACGTTAGACGTTATATGTTATACGTTATACGTTGTACGTTATACGTTATATGTAATATGTAATACGTTATACGTTATACGCCATACGTTATACGTTATACGTTATACGTTATACGTTATACGTTATACGTTATGCGTTATACGCTATACGTTATGCGTTATAGGTCATACCTTATACGTGATATGTCATACGTTATACGTTATACGTTATACGTTATACGTTATACGTTATACGTTATACGTTATACGTTATACGTTATACGTTATACGTTATACGTTATACGTTATACGTTATACGTTATACGTTATACGTTATACGTTATACGTTATACGTTATACGTTATACGTTATACGTTATACGTTATACGTTATACGTTATACGTTATACGTTATACGTTATACGTTATACGTTATACGTTATACGTTATACGTTATACGTTATACGTTATACGGTATACGTTATACGTTATGCGTTATACGTTATACGTTATACGTTATACGTTATACGTTTGACGTTATACGTTATACGTTATACGTTATACGTTATACGTTATACGTTATACGTTAAACGTTATACGTTATACGTAATACGTTATACGATATACGTTATACGTTATACGTTGTACGTTATACGTTAAACGTTAGACGTTATATGTTATACGTTATACGTTGTACGTTATACGTTATATGTAATATGTAATACGTTATACGTTATACGTTATACGTTATACGTTACACGTTATACGTTATACGTTACACGTTATACGTTATACGTTATACGTTATACGTTATACGTTATACGTTATACGTTATACGTTATACGTTATACGTTATACGTTATACGTTATACGTTATACGTTATACGTTTTACGTTATACGTTATACGTTATACGTTATACGTTATACGTTATACGTTATATGTTATACGATATACGTTATACGTTATACGTTATACGTTATACGTTATACGTTATACGTTATGCGTTATACGCTATACGTTATGCGTTATAGGTCATACCTTATACGTGATACGTCATACGTTATACGTTATACGTTATACGTTATTCGTTATACGTTTTACGTTATACGATATACGTTATACGTTATACGTTATACGTTATACGTTATACGTTATACGTTATACGTTATACGTTATACGTTAAACGTTATACGTTATACGTTATACGTTATACGTTATACGTTATACGTTATACGTTATACGTTAAACGTTATACGTTATACGTAATACGTTATACGATATACGTTATACGTTATACGTTATACGTTGTACGTTATACGTTATACGTTATACGTTATACGTTATACGTTGTACGTTATACGTTAAACGTTAGACGTTATATGTTATACGTTATACGTTGTACGTTATACGTTATATGTAATATGTAATACGTTATACGTTATACGCCATACGTTATACGTTATACGTTATACGTTATACGTTATACGTTATACGTTATGCGTTATACGCTATACGTTATGCGTTATAGGTCATACCTTATACGTGATATGTCATACGTTATACGTTATACGTTATACGTTATACGTTATACGTTATACGTTATACGTTATACGTTATACGTTATACGTTATACGTTATACGTTATACGTTATACGTTATACGTTATACGTTATACGTTATACGTTATACGTTATACGTTATACGTTATACGTTATACGTTATACGTTATACGTTATACGTTATACGTTATACGTTATACGTTATACGTTATACGTTATACGTTATACGTTATACGTTATACGTTATACGTTATACGTTATACGTTATACGTTATACGTTATACGTTATACGTTATACGTTATACGTTATACGTTATACGTTATACGTTATCGTTATACGTTATACGTTATACGTTATCGTTTGACGTTATACGTTATACGGTATACGTTATGCGTTATACGCTATACATTTTGCGTTATAGGATATACGTTATGCGTTATAGGATATACGTTATACGTGATACGTTGTACGTTATACGTTAGACGTTATACGTTATACGTTATACGTTATACGTATACGTTATACGTTATACGTTATACGTTACGTTATACGTTATACGTTATACGTTATACGTTATACGTTATACGTTATACGTTATACGTTATACGTTATACGTTATACGTTATACGTTATACGTTATACGTTATACGGTATACGTTATACGTTATGCGTTATACGTTATACGTTATACGTTATACGTTATACGTTTGACGTTATACGTTATACGTTATACGTTATACGTTATACGTTATACGTATACGTTATACGTTAAACGTTATACGTTATACGTAATACGTTATACGATATGCGTTATACGTTATACGTTGTACGTTATACGTTAAACGTTAGACGTTATATGTTATACGTTATACGTTGTACGTTATACGTTATATGTAATATGTAATACGTTATACGTTATACGTTATACGTTATACGTTACACGTTATACGTTATACGTTACACGTTATACGTTATACGTTATACGTTATACGTTATACGTTATACGTTATACGTTATACGTTATACGTTATACGTTATACGTTATACGTTATACGTTATACGTTTTACGTTATACGTTATACGTTATACGTTATACGTTATACGTTATACGTTATACGTTTATACGTTATATGTTATACGATATACGTTATACGTTATACGTTATACGTTATACGTTATACGTTATACGTTATGCGTTATACGCTATACGTTATGCGTTATAGGTCATACCTTATACGTGATACGTCATACGTTATACGTTATACGTTATACGTTATTCGTTATACGTTTTACGTTATACGATATACGTTATACGTTATACGTTATACGTTATACGTTATACGTTATACGTTATACGTTATACGTTAAACGTTATACGTTATACGTTATACGTTTATACGTTATACGTTATACGTTATACGTTATACGTTAAACGTTATACGTTATACGTTATACGATATACGTTGTACGTATACGTTGTACGTTATACGTTATACGTTATACGTTATACGTTATACGTTATACGTTATACGTTATACGTTATACGTTATACGTTATACGTTATACGTTATACGTTATACGTTATACGTTATACGTTATACGTTATACGTTATACGTAGTATACGTTATACGTTATACGTTATACGTTACACGTTATACGTTACACGTTATACGTTATACGTTATACGTTATACGTTATACGTTATACGTTATACGTTATCGTTATACGTTATACGTTATACGTTATACGTTATACGTTATACGTTATACGTTATACGTTATACGTTATACGTTATACGTTATACGTTATACGTTATACGTTATACGTTATACGTTATACGTTATACGTTATACGTTATATGTTATACGATATACGTTATACGTTATACGTTATACGTTATACGTTATACGTTATACGTTATACGTTATACGTTATACGTTATACGTTATACGTTATACGTTATACGTTATACGTTATACGTTATACGTTATACGTATACGTTATACGTTACACGTATACGTTATACGTTATACGTTATACGTTATACGTTATACGTTATACGTTATACGTTAACGTTATACGTTATACGTTATACGTATACGTTTTACGTTATACGTTATACGTTATACGTTATACGTTATACGTTATACGTTATACGTTATACGTTATATGTATACGTATACGTTATACGTTATACGTTATACGTTATACGCTATACGTTATACGTTATACGTTATACGTTATACGTTATACGTTATACCGTTATACGTTATACGTTATACGTTATACGTTATACGTTTTACGTTATACGTTATACGTTATACGTTATACGTTGTACGTTATACGTTAAACGTTAGACGTTATATGTTATACGTTATACGTTGTACGTTATACGTTATATGTAATATGTAATACGTTCTACGTTATACGTCCGTTATACGTTATACGTTATACGTTACACGTTATACGTTATACGATACGTTATACGTTATACGTTATACGTTATACGTTATACGTTATAGAAGTTATACGTTATACGTTATACGTTATACGTTATCGTTATACGTTATACGTTATACGTTATACGTTATACGTTATACGTTATACGTATACGTTAACGTATAACGTATAACGTATAACGTAAACGTATAACGTATTAACGTAACGTATAGTATAACGTATAACGTATAACGTAAAACGTATAACGTATAACGTATAACGTATAACGTATAACGTGTAACGTATAACGTATAACGTGTAACGTATAACGTATAAGTATAACGTATAACGTATTACATATTCCTATACCGTTTACGACACGTATAACGTATATACATAACGTCTAAGTTAACGTATAAACGTACAAAAGTATAACGTATAACGTATAACGTATACGTAAACGTATAACGTATAACGTATAACGTATACCGTATAACGTATAAGTATAAGTATAACGTATAATAACGTATACGTATAACGACTATACCGTAACGTATAACGTATAACGTATAACATATAACGTATAACGATAACGTATAACGTATAAACGTATAAGTATAACGTATAACGTATAACGTATAACGTATAACGTATAACGTAAAACGTATAACGTATAACGTATAACGTATAACGTATATAACGTATAACGTATAACGTATAACGTATAACGTATAACGTGTAAGTATAACGTATAACGTATAACGTATAACGTATAAACGTAAACGTATAACGTATAACGTATAACGTATAACGCATAA
Organism: Ptiloglossa arizonensis; assembly: GCF_051014685.1. NCBI lineage: Eukaryota > Metazoa > Arthropoda > Insecta > Hymenoptera > Colletidae > Ptiloglossa > Ptiloglossa arizonensis. Next base: position 249,573 of record NW_027479064.1, read on the forward strand.
CGTATAAACGTATAACGTATAACGTATAACGTATAACGTAATAACGTATAACGTATAACGTATATCGTATAACTTATAACGTATAACGTTATAACGTATAAGAGTAACGACTAACGTATAAAGTATAACGTATAACGTATAACGTATAACGTAAACGTATAACGTATAAAGTAACGTATAACGTATAACGTATATACGTATAACGTATAACGTATACCGTATAACGTATAACGTATACGTATAAGTATAACGTATAACGTATAACGTGTAAACGTATAACGTGTAACGTATAACGTATAACGTATACGTATAACGTATAACGTATACGTATAACGTATAAACGTATACGTTATAACGTAAGTAAAATAACGTATAACGTATAACGATACGTATAAAACGTATAACGTTACCGTACGATAAACGTATAACGTTATACGTATAACGTACAACGTATAACACGCTACAACGTATATCGTATAACGATAAGTATAACGTTAAACGTTATACGTATAACGTATAACGTATAACGGTATAACGTATAAGTATAACGTATAACGTTTAACGTATAACGTATAACGTTTAACGTATAACGTATAACGTTAACGTATAAGTATAACGTATATCGTATACGATAACGTATAAACGAATAACGTATAACGTATAACGTATAACGTTATGCGTATCACGTATAAGTATGACACTATAAGCATAACGTATAGCGTATAACGACATAACGTATAACGATAACGTTTAAGTATAACGTATAACGTATAACGTATAACGTTATAACGTATACATAGAACGTATAACGTTATACGTATAACGTATAACGTTAACGTATAAGTATAACGTATAACGTAAAACGGATAAACGTATAAGATACGTATAACGTATAACGTATAACGTATAACGTATAACGTTATAACGTAAACGTATAACGTATAAGTAACGATAACGTGAACGTAAGCGTATAACGTATAAATCGTATACGTATAACGTATAACGTAAACGATATACCGTATACAATAACGTATAACGTTAAGTATACGTCAACTATAACGTATAACGTATAACGTATAACGTACGTATACGTATAACGTATAACGTATAACGTATAACGTATAAAGATACGTAAGTATAACGTATAACGTATAACGTATAACGTATAACGTATAACGTATACGATAAGTCAAACGTATACGTATAACGTATAACGTATAACGTTATAACGTAACGTTAACGTATACCTTAACGTATAACGTATAAGTATAACGTATACGTATAACGTTCTAACGTATAACGTATAACGTTTTACGAATAACGTATACCGTATAACTGTATAACGTATACTGTATAACGTCTAACGTATAACGTAACTGAGTTATCACGTATAACGTATACGTATAAACGCATAACCGTATAAGTACAACGCAAATCCGTATAGCGTAATAAACGCATAACGATACCGTAAGTAAGTCAAGTATAACGCAAAAACGTATAGCGTATAACGCATAACGTATAACGGTATACACGTATAACGTCAAACGTCATAACGTATAACGTTAACGTATACGCTATAACGTAATACGTATACCGTATAACGTATAACGTATAACGTATAACGTATAACGTATCACGTAAACGTACTAACGTATAACGTATAACGTATAACGTATAACGTATAACGTATAACGCTATAACGCCTATAACGTATAACGTATAACGATATAACGTATAACGTATAACGCTATAACTTATAAAAGTATAACGTATAACGTATAACGTATAACGTATAACGTATAACGTATTAACGTATAAAACGTATAACGTATAACGTCTAGAACGATAATCACGTATAACCGAAGGTATGACCTATAACGCCATACGTATAGCGTAATAACGCATAACGTATAACGTATAACGTATAACGTATAACGTATAACGTATAACGTATGCGTATAACGTATAACGTATACATAATGACATATAACGTCATACGTACAACGTATAACGTAAACATTAACGTCTAACGTTTAACGTATAACGTAACGTATAACGTATAACGTATAAGTATAACGTATAACGTACAGCGTATAACGTATAACGTATAACGAATATCGTCCTAACGTATTACGTATAACGTATAACCGTTTAACGTATACACGTAATAACGAATAACGTATAACGTATAAAACGTATAACGTATAACGTTAACGTTATAACGAATAACGTATAACGTATAACGTATAGTAACGTATAACGATATAACGTATAACAGTATAACGTATATCGTATAACGTAAAACGTATAACGAATAACGTACAACGTAACTAACGATAGTAACGTATGACGTATCACGTATAAGGTATGACCTATAACGCATAAACGTATAAGCGTATAACGCATAACCGTATAACGTATAACGTATAACGTATAACGATATAACGTATAACGTATAATCGCTATACCATAATAACGTATAACGTATAACGTAGTAACGTATAACGTATAACGTATAACGTTAAAACGTATAACGTAATAACGTATAAACGTATAACGTCATAAGTATACGTATAACCGTATAACGCTATAACGGTATAACGTAATAACGGTTATAACGTATAACAGTATAACGTATAACGTGTAACGGTATAACGGATAACGTGTAAAGTATAACGTATAACGTATAACGTAATAACGTATTACCTAGTACCATATAACGATATAACGTACAACGTCATAACGTATAACATATAACGTCTAACGTTTAAAGTATAACGTACAACGTATAACGTCTAACGATATCGTATAACGTATTACGTATAACGTATAACGTTTAACAGTACTAACGCTATTAACGTATAACGTATAACGTATAAACGTATAACGCTATAACGTCAACGTATACACGTATAACCGTATAACGTATAAACGTATAACGCATAACGTTAAACGTATACCGTATAACGTATAACGTATAACGTATAACGTAGTAACGCCTATAGTAAAGCTATAACGCTATAACGTATTAACGTATAACGTAAACGGTATAAGTATAACGTATAACGTATACACGATATAACGTATAACGTATAACGTAGAACGTCTAACGTATAACGTATGTAAAGTATAACGTATAACGTAGTACCGTATAACGTATAACGTATAACGTCATAACGTTATAACGTATAACGTATACGTATAAACGTATAACGTATAACGTCTAACGGCTATGACATATCACGTACTAGGTATGACCTATAACGCAATAACGTATAGCGTATAACGCATAACGTATAACGATATAACGTATAACGTATAAACGTATAACGTCACTAACGTAATGGCGTATAAACGTATAACGTATGTACATATTACATTATAACGTATAACGTACAACGTTATAACGATATAAAATATAACGTCTAACAGTTTAACGTATAACGTACAACGTAAAACGTACTAACGTATAACGTATAACGTATAACGTACAACGTATAACGTATAACGTATATCGTAAACGTATTACGTATAACGAATAACGTTTAACGCTATAACGTATAACTGTATCAACGTATAAACGTATAACGATAACGTATAACGTATAACGTTTAACGTATACACGTATAACCGCTATAACGTATAAACGTATAACCGTATAACGTAAAACGTATAAACGTATATCGATAACGTAAAACGTACAACGAATAACGTATAACGTACGCTATAACGTATGACGTAATCACGATATAAGGTATGACCTATAACGCATAACGTATAGCGTAATAACCGCATAACGTATAACGTCTAAACGTATAACGGTCCTAACGTACTAACGTATAACCGTATATCGTATAACATATAACGACTAACGTATAACGTATACGTACCAAGTATAACGTATAACGAAGTAAACGTATAACGTAAAACGTATAACGTATAACGTATAACGTATAACGTATAACGATAATCAACGTATAACGTATAACGTATATAACTCGTATAACGTAATAACGTATAACGTATCAACGTATAACGTGTAACGGTCATAACGTATAACGTGAAACGATATAACGTATAACGTCTAACGTAAAACGTATTACATATAACATAATAACGTATAACGTACCAACGTCTAACGTATAACATATAACGTCTAACGTTTAACGTATAACGTACACACGTATAACGTATAACGTCAAACGTCTCACGCTATAACGTACAACGTAATAACGTATAACCGTATCTCGTATAACGTATTACGTATAAACGTATAACGTTTAACGAATAACGTCTAACGTATAACGTATAACGTATACGTATACG